>NW_026691280.1:0-189872 GCF_020826845.1 Diceros bicornis minor
GATGCAAGATGAGAATCTCTGCTATTGTGTGGGGAGACTCAGTTTCCCGGGTTTCCCCCATGGACACATGTTCTTCAGCTGGGTCTGATTTTCTCCAGACAAGCTGTCTTGGGAAGGATTTGGCCAGCCCTAAGAACCTGAAGGGAAAGGGCGGAGGGGGGTTCTCTCTCTGCCCCCGACAGCCCCGAGCTGGGTCGGTCCCTCAGACCTGGCCAGGGGCATCCCATCCCCCAGCGCCCTTCCCCGGGGCATCCAAGGGCAGGCTCGGCGCCAGCCCCACCCCGCTCGCCACTTCCCGACCATCGTCCTCCCTCGGGGGGCCTGGGCAGGACAGGGACCCGGCTGTGGGAGGCCTCCAGATCTCAGGCCTGGCACACCGTTTACCAGGCTGCTTCCTCCTCTGACGGGGGCCCAGCACACGCCCCAGGAGACTTGGCAGCCGCCCCCAGGGCTCTATCCTCTGGAACTCGTCCCCTTGGAAGGGGCCTGGCCCAGGTGCCAGGTTCGGCTGGTCGGCAGACTCCTTTGGAGAAAGCAGGCAAGCCGAGCCAGGCTTGCAGTGGCCCTGGCGTGACACCTGCCACCTCAGGCAGAGGGCCTCCCGCGTGCCCTCCATGGCGGGTTTCTCCCCGGAGCCATGGCCTGGGCACTAGGAAGGCGGGCCTCTCCGACTCCCGGGAGGAGGGGCTAGCCCAGTTGCGCCCTGGCCCCCAAACCCTCTGGTGCCATCTGCCTGTCTCGGCACTTCTGACTCCACAGAGCCTTTCCTACATCTGGGCTGCCTGCCGTGGCAAAGTGCAGGCGTGGGGTGAGGCCATGGTTTTGTCTTTCCAGGAAAAAATGAGCCCCTGGCCGAAGCAGCAGGCCCAGGCAGAGCCTTGAGCTTGAAGCCCAGTAGGTCTGTGGCCCTCAGGGCCAGAGCCATGCTTTCAAGGCAGGGAAGCGGCCTGCAAGCTGAGTGGGAGTGGGGGAGGGGAGGGAGACAGCTGAAGCCGAGTCCAGAAGGGCGGCGATGGAAGAGCTGCAGCTGGGTCAGAGCCTGGAGGGAGGGCGGGGCCTTCACTGAGGGACCCCCCCCGCCCCCCCGAGGCCAGCCCAAGGTCCCGGCGGTCACACATGCGCCCTTGGCCTGTGCGGGTGTGCGGGGGGTTGAACCCAAGCCCGCAGGCTCCCGGAGCGGCCAGAGAAAGAAGGGCCCATGGAGAGGTAGGCGAGGTGGGCAGGGGGCGCCACCTTATGCTCCTCAGCTCCCTGAGGGAGAGAGAGAGAGACAGAGACAGAGAGAGAGATCCCTGACCTCTGAGTCTCTGCCTCCACCGCTGGCTGGTGCCAACTCACGCGCCATCCCACTTCCAGCCATCACCCCCACGCCTGCCCCGGGGCCAGCCCCACCACAGACAGGCCGGTTGGTTCCTGCTCACCTCTGTGCTGTCCCTTCCCGACCTAACCCCAGTGCAGGGGATAAGCTTCAGACAAGTCTTTCCATGTCCCTCTGCATGACAATAGACTTCCTCCCCTCTCCCATTCCACAGGCCCACCCGGGACATCCACCTTTGTCATTAGCTCAGGAGAGGATGCAAGATGAGAATCTCTGCTATTGTGTGGGGAGACTCAGTTTCCCGGGTTTCCCCCATGGACACATGTTCTTCAGCTGGGTCTGATTTTCTCCAGACAAGCTGTCTTGGGAAGGATTTGGCCAGCCCTAAGAACCTGAAGGGAAAGGGCGGAGGGGGGTTCTCTCTCTGCCCCCCGACAGCCCCGAGCTGGGTCGGTCCCTCAGACCTGGCCAGGGGCAGCCCATCCCCCGGCGCCCTTCCCCGGGGCATCCAAGGGCAGGCTCGGCGCCAGCCCCACCGCGCTCGCCACTGCCCGACCATCGTCCTCCCTCGGGGAGCCTGGGCAGGACAGGGAACCGGCTGTGGGAGGCCTCCAGATCTCAGGCCTGGCACACCGTTTACCAGGCTGCTTCCTCCTCTGACGGGGGCCCAGCACACGCCCCAGGAGACTTGGCAGCCGCCCCAGGGGCTCTATCCTCTGGAACTCGTCCCCTTGGAAGGGGCCTGGCCCAGGTGCCAGGTTCGGCTGGTCGGCCAGCCTCCTTTGGAGAAAGCAGGCAAGCCGAGCCAGGCTTGCAGTGGCCCTGGCGTGACACCTGCCACCTCAGGCAGAGGGCCTCCCGCGTGCCCTCCATGGCGGGTTTCTCCCCGGAGCCATGGCCTGGGCACTAGGAAGGCGGGCCTCCCCGACTCCCGGGAGGAGGGGCTAGCCCAGTTGCGCCCTGGCCCCCAAACCCTCTGGTGCCATCTGCCTGTCTCGGCACTTCTGACTCCACAGAGCCTTTCCTACATCTGGGCTGCCTGCCGTGGCAAAGTGCAGGCGTGGGGTGAGGCCATGGTTTTGTCTTTCCAGGAAAAAATGAGCCCCTGGCCGAAGCAGCAGGGCCCAGGCAGAGCCTTGAGCTTGAAGCCCAGTAGGTCTGTGGCCCTCAGGCCAGAGCCATGCTTTCAAGGCAGGGAAGCGGCCTGCAAGCTGAGTGGGAGTGGGGGAGGGGAGGGAGACAGCTGAAGCCGAGTCCAGAAGGGCGGCGATGGAAGAGCTGCAGCTGGGTCAGAGCCTGGAGGGAGGGCGGGGGCCTTCACTGAGGACCCCCCCGCCCCCCCGAGGCCAGCCCAAGGCCCCGGCGGTCACACATGCGCCCTTGGCCTGTGCGGTGTGCGGGGGGTTGAACCCAAGCCCGCAGGGCTCCCGGAGCGGCCAGAGAAAGAAGGGCCCATGGAGAGGTAGGCGAGGTGGGCAGGGGGCGCCACCTTACGCTCCTCAGCTCCCTGAGGGAGAGAGAGAGAGACAGAGACAGAGAGAGAGATCCCTGACCTCTGAGTCTCTGCCTCCACCGCTGGCTGGTGCCAACTCACGCGCCATCCCACTTCAGCCATCACCCCCACGCCTGCCCAGGGGCCAGCCCCACCACAGACAGGCCGGTTGGTTCCTGCTCACCTCTGTGCTGTCCCTTCCCGACCTAACCCCAGTGCAGGGGATAAGCTTCAGACAAGTCTTTCCATGTCCCTCTGCATGACAATAGACTTCCTCCCCTCTCCATTCCACAGGCCCACCCGGGACATCCACCTTTGTCATTAGCTCAGGAGAGGATGCAAGATGAGAATCTCTGCTATTGTGTGGGGAGACTCAGTTTCCCGGGTTTCCCCCATGGACACATGTTCTTCAGCTGGGTCTGATTTTCTCCAGACAAGCTGTCTTGGGAAGGATTTGGCCAGCCCTAAGAACCTGAAGGGAAAGGGCGGAGGGGGGTTCTCTCTCTGCCCCCGACAGCCCCGAGCTGGGTCGGTCCCTCAGACCTGGCCAGGGGCAGCCCATCCCCCGGCGCCCTTCCCCGGGGCATCCAAGGGCAGGCTCGGCGCCAGCCCCACCCCGCTCGCCACTGCCCGACCATCGTCCTCCCTCGGGGGGCCTGGGCAGCACAGGGACCCGGCTGTGGGAGGCCTCCAGATCTCAGGCCTGGCACACCGTTTACCAGGCTGCTTCCTCCTCTGACGGGGGGCCCAGCACACGCCCCAGGAGACTTGGCAGCCGCCCCCAGGGCTCTATCCTCTGGAACTCGTCCCCTTGGAAGGGGCCTGGCCCAGGTGCCAGGTTCGGCTGGTCGGCCAGCCTCCTTTGGAGAAAGCAGGCAAGCCGAGCCAGGCTTGCAGTGGCCCTGGCGTGACACCTGCCACCTCAGGCAGAGGGCCTCCCGCGTGCCCTCCATGGCGGGTTTCTCCCCGGAGCCGTGGCCTGGGCACTAGGAAGGCCGGGCCTCCCCGACTCCCGGGAGGAGGGGCTAGCCCAGTTGCGCCCTGGCCCCCAAACCCTCTGGTGCCATCTGCCTGTCTCGGCACTTCTGACTCCACAGAGCCTTTCCTACATCTGGGCTGCCTGCCGTGGCAAAGTGCAGGCGTGGGTGAGGCCATGGTTTTGTCTTTCCAGGAAAAAATGAGCCCCTGGCCGAAGCAGCAGGCCCAGGCAGAGCCTTGAGCTTGAAGCCCAGTAGGTCTGTGGCCCTCAGGGCCAGAGCCATGCTTTCAAGGCAGGGAAGCGGCCTGCAAGCTGAGTGGGAGTGGGGGAGGGGAGGGAGACAGCTGAAGCCTAGTCCAGAAGGGCGGCGATGGAAGAGCTGCAGCTGGGTCAGAGCCTGGAGGGAGGGCGGGGCCTTCACTGAGGACCACCCCCCGGAGGCCAGCCCTAGGCCCCGGCGGTCACGCATGCGCCCTTGGCCTGTGCCGTGTGTGGGGGGTTGAACCCAAGCCCGCAGGGCTCCCGGAGCGGCCAGAGAAAGAAGGGCCCATGGAGAGGTAGGCGAGGTGGGCAGGGGGCGCCACCTTACTCTCCTCAGCTCCCTGAGGGAGAGAGAGAGAGACAGAGACAGAGAGAGAGATCCCTGACCTCTGAGTCTCTGCCTCCACCGCTGGCTGGTGCCAACTCACGCGCCATCCCACTTCCAGCCATCACCCCCACGCCTGCCCCGGGGCCAGCCCCACCACAGACAGGCGGTTGGTTCCTGCTCACCTCTGTGCTGTCCCTTCCCGACCTAACCCCAGTGCAGGGGATAAGCTTCAGACAAGTCTTTCCATGTCCCTCTGCATGACAATAGACTTCCTCCCCTCTCCCATTCCACAGGCCCACCCGGGACATCCACCTTTGTCATTAGCTCAGGAGAGGATGCAAGATGAGAATCTCTGCTATTGTGTGGGGAGACTCAGTTTCCCGGGTTTCCCCCATGGACACATGTTCTTCAGCTGGGTCTGCTTTTCTCCAGACAAGCTGTCTTGGGAAGGATTTGGCCAGCCCTAAGAACCTGAAGGGAAACGGCGGAGGGGGGTTCTCTCTCTGCCCCCGACAGCCCCGAGCTGGGTCGGTCCCTCAGACCTGGCCAGGGCCAGCCCATCCCCCGGCGCCCTTCCCCGGGGCATCCAAGGGCAGGCTCGGCGCCAGCCCCACCCCGCTCGCCACTGCCCGACCATCGTCCTCCCTCGGGGGGCCTGGGCAGGACAGGGACCCGGCTGTGGGAGGCCTCCAGATCTCAGGCCTGGCACACCGTTTACCAGGCTGCTTCCTCCTCTGACGGGGGCCCAGCACACGCCCCAGGAGACTTGGCAGCCGCCCCCAGGGCTCTATCCTCTGGAACTCGTCCCCTTGGAAGGGGCCTGGCCCAGGTGCCAGGTTCGGCTGGTCGGCCAGCCTCCTTTGGAGAAAGCAGGCAAGCCGAGCCAGGCTTGCAGTGGCCCTGGCGTGACACCTGCCACCTCAGGCAGAGGGCCTCCCGCGTGCCCTCCATGGCGGGTTTCTCCCCGGAGCCGTGGCCTGGGCACTAGGAAGGCCGGGCCTCCCCGACTCCCGGGAGGAGGGGCTAGCCCAGTTACGCCCTGGCCCCCAAACCCTCTGGTGCCATCTGCCTGTCTCGGCACTTCTGACTCCACAGAGCCTTTCCTACATCTGGGCTGCCTGCCGTGGCAAAGTGCAGGCGTGGGGTGAGGCCATGGTTTTGTCTTTCCAGGAAAAAATGAGCCCCTGGCCGAAGCAGCAGGCCCAGGCAGAGCCTTCAGCTTGAAGCCCAGTAGGTCTGTGGCCCTCAGGGCCAGAGCCATGCTTTCAAGGCAGGGAAGCGGCCTGCAAGCTGAGTGGGAGTGGGGGAGGGGAGGGAGACAGCTGAAGCCGAGTCCAGAAGGGCGGCGATGGAAGAGCTGCAGCTGGGTCAGAGCCTGGAGGGAGGGCCGGGCCTTCATTGAGGACCCCCCCTCCCGAGGCCAGCCCTAGGCCCCGGCGGTCACGCCTGCGCCCTTGGCCTGTGCGGTGTGTGGGGGGTTGAACCCAAGCCCGCAGGGCTCCCGGAGCGGCCAGAGAAAGAAGGGCCCATGGAGAGGTAGGCGAGTTGTGCGGGGGCGCCACCTTACTCTCCTCAGCTCCCTGAGGGAGAGAGAGAGAGACAGAGACAGAGAGAGAGATCCCTGACCTCTGAGTCTCTGCCTCCACCGCTGGCTGGTGCCAACTCACGCGCCATCCCACTTCCAGCCATCACCCCCACGCCTGCCCCGGGGCCAGCCCCACCACACACAGGCCGGTTGGTTCCTGCTCACCTCTGTGCCGTCCCTTCCCGACCTGACCCCAGTGCAGGGGATAAGCTTCAGACAAGTCTTTCCATGTCCCTCTGCATGACAATAGACTTCCTCCCCTCTCCCATTCCACTGGCCCACCCGGGACATCCACCTTTGTCATTAGCTCAGGAGAGGATGCAAGATGAGAATCTCTGCTATTGTGTGGGGAGACTCAGTTTCCCGGGTTTCCCCCATGGACACATGTTCTTCAGCTGGGTCTGATTTTCTCCAGACAAGCTGTCTTGGGAAGGATTTGGCCAGCCCTAAGAACCTGAAGGGAAAGGGCGGAGGGGGGTTCTCTCTCTGCCCCCGACAGCCCCGAGCTGGGTCGTTCCCTCAGACCTGGCCAGGGGCATCCCATCCCCCGGCGCCCTTCCCCGGGGCATCCAAGGGCAGGCTCGGCGCCAGCCCCACCCCGCTCGCCACTGCCCGACCATCGTCCTCCCTCGGGGGGCCTGGGCAGGACAGGGACCCGGCTGTGGGAGGCCTCCAGATCTCAGGCCTGGCACACCGTTTACCAGGCTGCTTCCTCCTCTGACGGGGGCCCAGCACACGCCCCAGGAGACTTGGCAGCCGCCCCCAGGGCTCTATCCTCTGGAACTCGTCCCCTTGGAAGGGGCCTGGCCCAGGTGCCAGGTTCGGCTGGTCGGCCAGCCTCCTTTGGAGAAAGCAGGCAAGCCGAGCCAGGCTTGCAGTGGCCCTGGCGTGACACCTGCCACCTCAGGCAGAGGGCCTCCCGCGTGCCCTCCATGGCGGGTTTCTCCCCGGAGCCGTGGCCTGGGCACTAGGAAGGCCGGGCCTCCCCGACTCCCGGGAGGAGGGGCTAGCCCAGTTGCGCCCTGGCCCCCAAACCCTCTGGTGCCATCTGCCTGTCTCGGCACTTCTGACTCCACAGAGCCTTTCCTACATCTGGGCTGCCTGCCGTGGCAAAGTGCAGGCGTGGGGTGAGGCCATGGTTTTGTCTTTCCAGGAAAAAATGAGCCCCTGGCCGAAGCAGCAGGCCCAGGCAGAGCCTTGAGCTTGAAGCCCAGTAGGTCTGTGGCCCTCAGGGCCAGAGCCATGCTTTCAAGGCAGGGAAGCGGCCTGCAAGCTGAGTGGGAGTGGGGGAGGGGAGGGAGACAGCTGAAGCCTAGTCCAGAAGGGCGGCGATGGAAGAGCTGCAGCTGGGTCAGAGCCTGGAGGGAGGGCGGGGCCTTCACTGAGGACCCCCCCGCCCCCCCGAGGCCAGCCCTAGGCCCCGGCGGTCACGCATGCGCCCTTGGCCTGTGCGGTGTGTGGGGGGTTGAACCCAAGCCCGCAGGGCTCCCGGAGCGGCCAGAGAAAGAAGGGCCCATGGAGAGGTAGGCGAGGTGGGCAGGGGGCGCCACCTTACTCTCCTCAGCTCCCTGAGGGAGAGAGAGAGAGACAGAGACAGAGAGAGAGATCCCTGACCTCTGAGTCTCTGCCTCCACCGCTGGCTGGTGCCAACTCACGCGCCATCCCACTTCCAGCCATCACCCCCACGCCTGCCCCGGGGCCAGCCCCACCACAGACAGGCCGGTTGGTTCCTGCTCACCTCTGTGCCGTCCCTTCCCGACCTGACCCCAGTGCAGGGGATAAGCTTCAGACAAGTCTTTCCATGTCCCTCTGCATGACAATAGACTTCCTCCCCTCTCCCATTCCACACGCCCACCCGGGACATCCACCTTTGTCATTAGCTCAGGAGAGGATGCAAGATGAGAATCTCTGCTATTGTGTGGGGAGACTCAGTTTCCCGGGTTTCCCCCATGGACACATGTTCTTCAGCTGGGTCTGATTTTCTCCAGACAAGCTGTCTTGGGAAGGATTTGGCCAGCCCTAAGAACCTGAAGGGAAAGGGCGGAGGGGGGTTCTCTCTCTGCCCCCGACAGCCCCGAGCTGGGTCGGTCCCTCAGACCTGGCCAGGGGCAGCCCATCCCCCGGCGCCCTTCCCCGGGGCATCCAAGGGCAGGCTCGGCGCCAGCCCCACCCCGCTCGCCACTGCCCGACCATCGTCCTCCCTCGGGGGGCCTGGGCAGGACAGGGACCCGGCTGTGGGAGGCCTCCAGATCTCAGGCCTGGCACACCGTTTACCAGGCTGCTTCCTCCTCTGACGGGGGCCCAGCACACGCCCCAGGAGACTTGGCAGCCGCCCCCAGGGCTCTATCCTCTGGAACTCGTCCCCTTGGAAGGGGCCTGGCCCAGGTGCCAGGTTCGGCTGGTCGGCCAGCCTCCTTTGGAGAAAGCAGGCAAGCCGAGCCAGGCTTGCAGTGGCCCTGGCGTGACACCTGCCACCTCAGGCAGAGGGCCTCCCGCGTGCCCTCCATGGCGGGTTTCTCCCCGGAGCCGTGGCCTGGGCACTAGGAAGGCCGGGCCTCCCCGACTCCCGGGAGGAGGGGCTAGCCCAGTTGCGCCCTGGCCCCCAAACCCTCTGGTGCCATCTGCCTGTCTCGGCACTTCTGACTCCACAGAGCCTTTCCTACATCTGGGCTGCCTGCCGTGGCAAAGTGCAGGCGTGGGGTGAGGCCATGGTTTTGTCTTTCCAGGAAAAAATGAGCCCCTGGCCGAAGCAGCAGGCCCAGGCAGAGCCTTGAGCTTGAAGCCCAGTAGGTCTGTGGCCCTCAGGGCCAGAGCCATGCTTTCAAGGCAGGGAAGCGGCCTGCAAGCTGAGTGGGAGTGGGGGAGGGGAGGGAGACAGCTGAAGCCGAGTCCAGAAGGGCGGCGATGGAAGAGCTGCAGCTGGGTCAGAGCCTGGAGGGAGGGCGGGGCCTTCACTGAGGACCACCCCCCCGAGGCCAGCCCTAGGCCCCGGCGGTCACGCATGTGCCCTTGGCCTGTGCCGTGTGTGGGGGGTTGAACCCAAGCCCGCAGGGCTCCCGGAGCAGCCAGAGAAAGAAGGGCCCATGGAGAGGTAGACGAGGTGGGCAGGGGGCGCCACCTTACTCTCCTCAGCTCCCTGAGGGAGAGAGAGAGAGACAGAGACAGAGAGAGAGATCCCTGACCTCTGAGTCTCTGCCTCCACCGCTGGCTGGTGCCAACTCACGCGCCATCCCACTTCCAGCCATCACCCCCACGCCTGCCCCGGGGCCAGCCCCACCACACACAGGCCGGTTGGTTCCTGCTCACCTCTGTGCCGTCCCTTCCTGACCTGACCCCAGTGCAGGGGAGAAGCTTCAGACAAGTCTTTCCATGTCCCTCTGCATGACAATAGACTTCCTCCCCTCTCCCATTCCACTGGCCCACCCGGGACATCCACCTTTGTCATTAGCTCAGGAGAGGATGCAAGATGAGAATCTCTGCTATTGTGTGGGGAGACTCAGTTTCCCGGGTTTCCCCCATGGACACATGTTCTTCAGCTGGGTCTGATTTTCTCCAGACAAGCTGTCTTGGGAAGGATTTGGCCAGCCCTAAGAACCTGAAGGGAAAGGGCGGAGGGGGGTTCTCTCTCTGCCCCCGACAGCCCCAAGCCGGGTCGGTCCCTCAGACCTGGCCAGGGGCAGCCCATCCCCCGGCGCCCTTCCCCGGGGCATCCAAGGGCAGGCTCGGCGCCAGCCCCACCCCGCTCGCCACTGCCCGACCATCGTCCTCCCTCGGGGGGCCTGGGCAGGACAGGGACCCGGCTGTGGGAGGCCTCCAGATCTCAGGCCTGGCACACCGTTTACCAGGCTGCTTCCTCCTCTGACGGGGGCCCAGCACACGCCCCAGGAGACTTGGCAGCCGCCCCCAGGGCTCTATCCTCTGGAACTCGTCCCCTTGGAAGGGGCCTGGCCCAGGTGCCAGGTTCGGCTGGTCGGCCAGCCTCCTTTGGAGAAAGCAGGCAAGCCGAGCCAGGCTTGCAGTGGCCCTGGCGTGACACCTGCCACCTCAGGCAGAGGGCCTCCCGTGTGCCCTCCATGGCGGGTCTCTCCCCGGAGCCGTGGCCTGGGCACTAGGAAGGCCGGGCCTCCCCGACTCCCGGGAGGAGGGGCTAGCCCAATTGCACCCTGGCCCCCAAACCCTCTGGTGCCATCTGCCTGTCTCGGCACTTCTGACTCCACAGAGCCTTTCCTACATCTGGGCTGCCTGCCGTGGCAAAGTGGAGGCGTGGGGTGAGGCCATGGTTTTGTCTTTCCAGGAAATAATGAGCCCCTGGCCGAAGCAGCAGGCCCAGGCAGAGCCTTGAGCTTGAAGCCCAGTAGGTCTGTGGCCCTCAGGGCCAGAGCCATGCTTTCAAGGCAGGGAAGCGGCCTGCAAGCTGAGTGGGAGTGGGGGAGGGGAGGGAGACAGCTGAAGCCGAGTCCAGAAGGGCGGCGATGGAAGAGCTGCAGCTGGGTCAGAGCCTGGAGGGAGGGCGGGGCCTTCACTGAGGACCACCCTCCCGAGGCCAGCCCTAGGCCCCGGCGGTCACGCATGCGCCCTTGGCCTGTGCCGTGTGTGGGGGGTTGAACCCAAGCCCGCAGGGCTCCCGGAGCGGCCAGAGAAAGAAGGGCCCATGGAGAGGTAGGCGAGGTGGGCAGGGGGCGCCACCTTACTCTCCTCAGCTCCCTGAGGGAGAGAGAGAGAGACAGAGACAGAGAGAGAGATCCCTGACCTCTGAGTCTCTGCCTCCACCGCTGGCTGGTGCCAACTCACGCGCCATCCCACTTCCAGCCATCACCCCCACGCCTGCCCCGGGGCCAGCCCCACCACAGACAGGCCGGTTGGTTCCTGCTCACCTCTGTGCCGTCCCTTCCCGACCTGACCCCAGTGCAGGGGATAAGCTTCAGACAAGTCTTTCCATGTCCCTCTGCATGACAATAGACTTCCTCCCCTCTCCCATTCCACTGGCCCACCCGGGACATCCACCTTTGTCATTAGCTCAGGAGAGGATGCAAGATGAGAATCTCTGCTATTGTGTGGGGAGACTCAGTTTCCCGGGTTTCCCCCATGGACACATGTTCTTCAGCTGGGTCTGATTTTCTCCAGACAAGCTGTCTTGGGAAGGATTTGGCCAGCCCTAAGAACCTGAAGGGAAAGGGCGGAGGGGGGTTCTCTCTCTGCCCCCGACAGCCCCGAGCTGGGTCGGTCCCTCAGACCTGGCCAGGGGCAGCCCATCCCCCGGCGCCCTTCCCCGGGGCATCCAAGGGCAGGCTAGGCGCCAGCCCCACCCCGCTCGCCACTGCCCGACCATCGTCCTCCCTCGGGGGGCCTGGGCAGGACAGGGACCCGGCTGTGGGAAGCCTCCAGATCTCAGGCCTGGCACACCGTTTACCAGGCTGCTTCCTCCTCTGACGGGGGCCCAGCACACGCCCCAGGAGACTTGGCAGCCGCCCCCAGTGCTCTATCCTCTGGAACTCGTCCCCTTGGAAGGGGCCTGGCCCAGGTGCCAGGTTCGGCTGGTCGGCCAGCCTCCTTTGGAGAAAGCAGGCAAGCCGAGCCAGGCTTGCAGTGGCCCTGGCGTGACACCTGCCACCTCAGGCAGAGGGCCTCCCGCGTGCCCTCCATGGCGGGTTTCTCCCCGGAGCCGTGGCCTGGGCACTAGGAAGGCCGGGCCTCCCCGACTCCCGGGAGGAGGGGCTAGCCCAGTTGCGCCCTGGCCCCCAAACCCTCTGGTGCCATCTGCCTGTCTCGGCACTTCTGACTCCACAGAGCCTTTCCTACATCTGGGCTGCCTGCCGTGGCAAAGTGCAGGCGTGGGGTGAGGCCATGGTTTTGTCTTTCCAGGAAAAAATGAGCCCCTGGCCGAAGCAGCAGGCCCAGGCAGAGCCTTGAGCTTGAAGCCCAGTAGGTCTGTGGCCCTCAGGGCCAGAGCCATGCTTTCAAGGCAGGGAAGCGGCCTGCAAGCTGAGTGGGAGTGGGGGAGGGGAGGGAGACAGCTGAAGCCTAGTCCAGAAGGGCGGCGATGGAAGAGCTGCAGCTGGGTCAGAGCCTGGAGGGAGGGCGGGGCCTTCACTGAGGACCCCCCCGCCCCCCCGAGGCCAGCCCTAGGCCCAGGCGGTCACGCATGCGCCCTTGGAATGTGCGGTGTGTGGGGGGTTGAACCCAAGCCCGCAGGGCTCCCGGAGCGGCCAGAGAAAGAAGGGCCCATGGAGAGGTAGGCGAGGTGGGCAGGGGGCGCCACCTTACTCTCCTCAGCTCCCTGAGGGAGAGAGAGAGAGACAGAGACAGAGAGAGAGATCCCTGACCTCTGAGTCTCTGCCTCCACCGCTGGCTGGTGCCAACTCACGCGCCATCCCACTTCCAGCCATCACCCCCACGCCTGCCCCGGGGCCAGCCCCACCACAGACAGGCCGGTTGGTTCCTGCTCACCTCTGTGCCGTCCCTTCCCGACCTGACCCCAGTGCAGGGGAGAAGCTTCAGACAAGTCTTTCCATGTCCCTCTGCATGACAATAGACTTCCTCCCCTCTCCCATTCCACTGGCCCACCCGGGACATCCACGTTTGTCATTAGCACAGGAGAGGATGCAAGATGAGAATCTCTGCTATTGTGTGGGGAGACTCAGTTTCCCGGGTTTCCCCCATGGACACATGTTCTTCAGCTGGGTCTGATTTTCTCCAGACAAGCTGTCTTGGGAAGGATTTGGCCAGCCCTAAGAACCTGAAGGGAAAGGGCGGAGGGGGGTTCTCTCTCTGCCCCCGACAGCCCCAAGCCGGGTCGGTCCCTCAGACCTGGCCAGGGGCAGCCCATCCCCCGGCGCCCTTCCCCGGGGCATCCAAGGGCAGGCTCGGCGCCAGCCCCACCCCGCTCGCCACTGCCCGACCATCGTCCTCCCTCGGGGGGCCTGGGCAGGACAGGGACCCGGCTGTGGGAGGCCTCCAGATCTCAGGCCTGGCACACCGTTTACCAGGCTGCTTCCTCCTCTGACGGGGGCCCAGCACACGCCCCAGGAGACTTGGCAGCCGCCCCCAGGGCTCTATCCTCTGGAACTCGTCCCCTTGGAAGGGGCCTGGCCCAGGTGCCAGGTTCGGCTGGTCGGCCAGCCTCCTTTGGAGAAAGCAGGCAAGCCGAGCCAGGCTTGCAGTGGCCCTGGCGTGACACCTGCCACCTCAGGCAGAGGGCCTCCCGCGTGCCCTCCATGGCGGGTTTCTCCCCGGAGCCGTGGCCTGGGCACTAGGAAGGCCGGGCCTCCCCGACTCCCGGGAGGAGGGGCTAGCCCAGTTGCGCCCTGGCCCCCAAACCCTCTGGTGCCATCTGCCTGTCTCGGCACTTCTGACTCCACAGAGCCTTTCCTACATCTGGGCTGCCTGCCGTGGCAAAGTGCAGGCGTGGGGTGAGGCCATGGTTTTGTCTTTCCAGGAAAAAATGAGCCCCTGGCCGAAGCAGCAGGCCCAGGCAGAGCCTTGAGCTTGAAGCCCAGTAGGTCTGTGGCCCTCAGGGCCAGAGCCATGCTTTCAAGGCAGGGAAGAGGCCTCCAAGCTGAGTGGGAGTGGGGGAGGGGAGGGAGACAGCTGAAGCCGAGTCCAGAAGGGCGGCGATGGAAGAGCTGCAGCTGGGTCAGAGCCTGGAGGGAGGGCGGGGCCTTCACTGAGGACCCCCCCGCCCCCCCGAGGCCAGCCCAAGGCCCCGGCGGTCACGCATGCGCCCTTGGCCTGTGCGGTGTGTGGGGGGTTGAACCCAAGCCCGCAGGCCTCCCGGAGCGGCCAGAGAAAGAAGGGCCCATGGAGAGGTAGGCGAGGTGGGCAGGGGGCGCCACCTTACTCTCCTCAGCTCCCTGAGGGAGAGAGAGAGAGACAGAGACAGAGAGAGAGATCCCTGACCTCTGAGTCTCTGCCTCCACCGCTGGCTGGTGCCAACTCACGCGCCATCCCACTTCCAGCCATCACCCCCACGCCTGCCCCGGGGCCAGCCCCACCACAGACAGGCGGTTGGTTCCTGCTCACCTCTGTGCTGTCCCTTCCCGACCTAACCCCAGTGCAGGGGATAAGCTTCAGACAAGTCTTTCCATGTCCCTCTGCATGACAATAGACTTCCTCCCCTCTCCCATTCCACAGGCCCACCCGGGACATCCACCTTTGTCATTAGCTCAGGAGAGGATGCAAGATGAGAATCTCTGCTATTGTGTGGGGAGACTCAGTTTCCCGGGTTTCCCCCATGGACACATGTTCTTCAGCTGGGTCTGATTTTCTCCAGACAAGCTGTCTTGGGAAGGATTTGGCCAGCCCTAAGAACCTGAAGGAAAAGGGCGGAGGGGGGTTCTCTCTCTGCCCCCGACAGCCCCGAGCTGGGTCGGTCCCTCAGACCTGGCCAGGGGCAGCCCATCCCCCGGCGCCCTTCCCCGGGGCATCCAAGGGCAGGCTCGGCGCCAGCCCCACCCCGCTCGCCACTGCCCGACCATCGTCCTCCCTCGGGGGGCCTGGGCAGGACAGGGACCCGGCTGTGGGAGGCCTCCAGATCTCAGGCCTGGCACACCGTTTACCAGGCTGCTTCCTCCTCTGACGGGGGCCCAGCACACGCCCCAGGAGACTTGGCAGCCGCCCCCAGGGCTCTATCCTCTGGAACTCGTCCCCTTGGAAGGGGCCTGGCCCAGGTGCCAGGTTCGGCTGGTCGGCCAGCCTCCTTTGGAGAAAGCAGGCAAGCCGAGCCAGGCTTGCAGTGGCCCTGGCGTGACACCTGCCACCTCAGGCAGAGGGCCTCCCGCGTGCCCTCCATGGCGGGTTTCTCCCCGGAGCCGTGGCCTGGGCACTAGGAAGGCCGGGCCTCCCCGACTCCCGGGAGGAGGGGCTAGCCCAGTTGCGCCCTGGCCCCCAAACCCTCTGGTGCCATCTGCCTGTCTCGGCACTTCTGACTCCACAGAGCCTTTCCTACATCTGGGCTGCCTGCCGTGGCAAAGTGCAGGCGTGGGGTGAGGCCATGGTTTTGTCTTTCCAGGAAAAAATGAGCCCCTGGCCGAAGCAGCAGGCCCAGGCAGAGCCTTGAGCTTGAAGCCCAGTAGGTCTGTGGCCCTCAGGGCCAGAGCCATGCTTTCAAGGCAGGGAAGCGGCCTGCAAGCTGAGTGGGAGTGGGGGAGGGGAGGGAGACAGCTGAAGCCGAGTCCAGAAGGGCGGCGATGGAAGAGCTGCAGCTGGGTCAGAGCCTGGAGGGAGGGCGGGGCCTTCACTGAGGACCCCCCCGCCCCCCCGAGGCCAGCCCAAGGCCCCGGCGGTCACACATGCGCCCTTGGCCTGTGCGGTGTGCGGGGGGTTGAACCCAAGCCCGCAGGGCTCCCGGAGCGGCCAGAGAAAGAAGGGCCCATGGAGAGGTTGGCGAGGTGGGCAGGGGGCGCCACCTTACGCTCCTCAGCTCCCTGAGGGAGAGAGAGAGAGACAGAGACAGAGAGAGAGATCCCTGACCTCTGAGTCTCTGCCTCCACCGCTGGCTGGTGCCAACTCACGCGCCATCCCACTTCCAGCCATCACCCCCACGCCTGCCCCGGGGCCAGCCCCACCACAGACAGGCCGGTTGGTTCCTGCTCACCTCTGTGCCGTCCCTTCCCGACCTGACCCCAGTGCAGGGGATAAGCTTCAGACAAGTCTTTCCATGTCCCTCTGCATGACAATAGACTTCCTCCCCTCTCCCATTCCACTGGCCCACCCGGGACATCCACCTTTGTCATTAGCTCAGGAGAGGATGCAAGATGAGAATCTCTGCTATTGTGTGGGGAGACTCAGTTTCCCGGGTTTCCCCCATGGACACATGTTCTTCAGCTGGGTCTGACTTTCTCCAGACAAGCTGTCTTGGGAAGGATTTGGCCAGCCCTAAGAACCTGAAGGGAAAGGGCGGAGGGGGGTTCTCTCTCTGCCCCCGACAGCCCCGAGCTGGGTCGGTCCCTCAGACCTGGCCAGGGGCATCCCATCCCCCGGCGCCCTTCCCCGGGGCATCCAAGGGCAGGCTCGGCGCCAGCCCCACCCCGCTCGCCACTGCCCGACCATCGTCCTCCCTCGGGGGGCCTGGGCAGGACAGGGACCCGGCTGTGGGAGGCCTCCAGATCTCAGGCCTGGCACACCGTTTACCAGGCTGCTTCCTCCTCTGACGGGGGCCCAGCACACGCCCCAGGAGACTTGGCAGCCGCCCCCAGGGCTCTATCCTCTGGAACTCGTCCCCTTGGAAGGGGCCTGGCCCAGGTGCCAGGTTCGGCTGGTCGGCCAGCCTCCTTTTGAGAAAGCAGGCAAGCCGAGCCAGGCTTGCAGTGGCCCTGGCGTGACACCTGCCACCTCAGGCAGAGGGCCTCCCGCGTGCCCTCCATGGCGGGTTTCTCGCCGGAGCCATGGCCTGGGCACTAGGAAGGCCGGGCCTCCCCGACTCCCGGGAGGAGGGGCTAGCCCAGTTGCGCCCTGGTCCCCAAACCCTCTGGTGCCATCTGCCTGTCTCGGCACTTCTGACTCCACAGAGCCTTTCCTACATCTGGGCTGCCTGCCGTGGCAAAGTGCAGGCGTGGGGTGAGGCCATGGTTTTGTCTTTCCAGGAAAAAATGAGCCCCTGGCCGAAGCAGCAGGCCCAGGCAGAGCCTTGAGCTTGAAGCCCAGTAGGTCTGTGGCCCTCAGGGCCAGAGCCATGCTTTCAAGGCAGGGAAGCGGCCTGCAAGCTGAGTGGGAGTGGGGGAGGGGAGGGAGACAGCTGAAGCCGAGTCCAGAAGGGCGGCGATGGAAGAGCTGCAGCTGGGTCAGAGCCTGGAGGGAGGGCGGGGCCTTCACTGAGGACCCCCCCGCCCCCCCGAGGCCAGCCCTAGGCCCCGGCGGTCACGCATGCGCCCTTGGCCTGTGCGGTGTGTGGGGGGTTGAACCCAAGCCCGCAGGGCTCCCGGAGCGGCCAGAGAAAGGAGGGCCCATGGAGAGGTAGGCGAGGTGGGCAGGGGGCGCCACCTTACTCTCCTCAGCTCCCTGAGGGAGAGAGAGAGAGACAGAGACAGAGAGAGAGATCCCTGACCTCTGAGTCTCTGCCTCCACCGCTGGCTGGTGCCAACTCACGCGCCATCCCACTTCCAGCCATCACCCCCACGCCTGCCCCGGGGCCAGCCCCACCACAGACAGGCCGGTTGGTTCCTGCTCACCTCTGTGCCGTCCCTTCCTGACCTGACCCCAGTGCAGGGGATAAGCTTCAGACAAGTCTTTCCATGTCCCTCTGCATGACAATAGACTTACTCCCCTCTCCCATTCCACAGGCCCACCCGGGACATCCACCTTTGTCATTAGCTCAGGAGAGGATGCAAGACGAGAATCTCTGCTACTGTGTGGGGAGACTCAGTTTCCCGGGTTTCCCCCATGGACACATGTTCTTCAGCTGGGTCTGATTTTCTCCAGACAAGCTGTCTTGGGAAGGATTTGGCCAGCCCTAAGAACCTGAAGGGAAAGGGCGGAGGGGGGTTCTCTCTCTGCCCCCGACAGCCCCGAGCTGGGTCAGTCCCTCAGACCTGGCCAGGGGCAGCCCATACCCCGGCGCCCTTCCCCGGGGCATCCAAGGGCAGGCTCGGCGCCAGCCCCACCCCGCTCGCCACTGCCCGACCATCGTCCTCCCTCGGGGGGCCTGGGCAGGACAGGGACCCGGCTGTGGGAGGCCTCCAGATCTCAGGCCTGGCACACCGTTTACCAGGCTGCTTCCTCCTCTGACGGGGGCCCAGCACACGCCCCAGGAGACTTGGCAGCCGCCCCCAGGGCTCTATCCTCTGGAACTCGTCCCCTTGGAAGGGGCCTGGCCCAGGTGCCAGGTTCGGCTGGTCGGCCAGCCTCCTTTTGAGAAAGCAGGCAAGCCGAGCCAGGCTTGCAGTGGCCCTGGCGTGACACCGGCCACCTCAGGCAGAGGGCCTCCCGCGTGCCCTCCATGGCGGGTCTCTCCCCGGAGCCGTGGCCTGGGCACTAGGAAGGCCGGGCCACCCCGACTCCCTGGAGGAGGGGCTAGCCCAGTTGCGCCCTGGCCCCAAACCCTCTGGTGCCATCTGCCTGTCTCGGCACTTCTGACTCCACAGAGCCTTTCCTACATCTGGGCTGCCTGCCGTGGCAAAGTGCAGGCGTGGGGTGAGGCCATGGTTTTGTCTTTCCAGGAAAAAATGAGCCCCTGGCCGAAGCAGCAGGCCCAGGCAGAGCCTTGAGCTTGAAGCCCAGTAGGTCTGTGGCCCTCAGGGCCAGAGCCATGCTTTCAAGGCAGGGAAGCGGCCTGCAAGCTGAGTGGGAGTGGGGGAGGGGAGGGAGACAGCTGAAGCCGAGTCCAGAAGGGCGGCGATGGAAGAGCTGCAGCTGGGTCAGAGCCTGGAGGGAGGGCGGGGCCTTCACTGAGGACCCCCCCCCAGGCCAGCCCTAGGCCCAGGCGGTCGCGCATGCGCCCTTGGCCTGTGCGGTGTGTGGGGGGTTGAACCCAAGCCCGCAGGGCTCCCGGAGCGGCCAGAGAAAGAAGGGCCAATGGAGAGGTAGGCGAGGTGGGCAGTGGGCGCCATCTTACTCTCCTCAGCTCCCTGAGGGAGAGAGAGAGAGACAGAGACAGAGAGAGAGATCCCTGACCTCTGAGTCTCTGCCTCCACCGCTGGCTGGTGCCAACTCACGCGCCATCCCACTTCCAGCCATCACCCCCACGCCTGCCCCGGGGCCAGCCCCACCACAGAGAGGCCGGTTGGTTCCTGCTCACCTCTGTGCCGTCCCTTCCCGACCTGACCCCAGTGCAGGGGATAAGCTTCAGACAAGTCTTTCCATGTCCCTCTGCATGACAATAGACTTCCTCCCCTCTCCCATTCCACAGGCCCACCCGGGACATCCACCTTTGTCATTAGCTCAGGAGAGGATGCAAGATGAGAATCTCTGCTATTGTGTGGGGAGACTCAGTTTCCCGGGTTTCCCCCATGGACACATGTTCTTCAGCTGGGTCTGATTTTCTCCAGACAAGCTGTCTTGGGAAGGATTTGGCCAGCCCTAAGAACCTGAAGGGAAAGGGCGGAGGGGGGTTCTCTCTCTGCCCCCGACAGCCCCGAGCTGGGTCGGTCCCTCAGACCTGGCCAGGGGCAGCCCATCCCCCGGCGCCCTTCCCCGGGGCATCCAAGGGCAGGCTCGGCGCCAGCCCCACCCCGCTCGCCACTGCCCGACCATCGTCCTCCCTCGGGGGGCCTGGGCAGGACAGGGACCCGGCTGTGGGAGGCCTCCAGATCTCAGGCCTGGCACACCGTTTACCAGGCTGCTTCCTCCTCTGACGGGGGCCCAGCACACGCCCCAGGAGACTTGGCAGCCGCCCCCAGGGCTCTATCCTCTGGAACTCGTCCCCTTGGAAGGGGCCTGGCCCAGGTGCCAGGTTCGGCTGGTCGGCCAGCCTCCTTTGGAGAAAGCAGGCAAGCCGAGCCAGGCTTGCAGTGGCCCTGGCGTGACACCGGCCACCTCAGGCAGAGGGCCTCCCGCGTGCCCTCCATGGCGGGTCTCTCCCCGGAGCCGTGGCCTGGGCACTAGGAAGGCCGGGCCACCCCGACTCCCTGGAGGAGGGGCTAGCCCAGTTGCGCCCTGGCCCCCAAACCCTCTGGTGCCATCTGCCTGTCTCGGCACTTCTGACTCCACAGAGCCTTTCCTACATCTGGGCTGCCTGCCGTGGCAAAGTGCAGGCGTGGGGTGAGGCCATGGTTTTGTCTTTCCAGGAAAAAATGAGCCCCTGGCCGAAGCAGCAGGCCCAGGCAGAGCCTTGAGCTTGAAGCCCAGTAGGTCTGTGGCCCTCAGGGCCAGAGCCATGCTTTCAAGGCAGGGAAGCGGCCTGCAAGCTGAGTGGGAGTGGGGGAGGGGAGGGAGACAGCTGAAGCCGAGTCCAGAAGGGCGGCGATGGAAGAGCTGCAGCTGGGTCAGAGCCTGGAGGGAGGGCGGGGCCTTCACTGAGGACCCCCCCCCAGGCCAGCCCTAGGCCCAGGCGGTCGCGCATGCGCCCTTGGCCTGTGCGGTGTGTGGGGGGTTGAACCCAAGCCCGCAGGGCTCCCGGAGCGGCCAGAGAAAGAAGGGCCCATGGAGAGGTAGGCGAGGTGGGCAGTGGGCGCCATCTTACTCTCCTCAGCTCCCTGAGGGAGAGAGAGAGAGACAGAGACAGAGAGAGAGATCCCTGACCTCTGAGTCTCTGCCTCCACCGCTGGCTGGTGCCAACTCACGCGCCATCCCACTTCCAGCCATCACCCCCACGCCTGCCCCGGGGCCAGCCCCACCACAGACAGGCCGGTTGGTTCCTGCTCACCTCTGTGCCGTCCCTTCCCGACCTGACCCCAGTGCAGGGGATAAGCTTCAGACAAGTCTTTCCATGTCCCTCTGCATGACAATAGACTTCCTCCCCTCTCCCATTCCACAGGCCCACCCGGGACATCCACCTTTGTCATTAGCTCAGGAGAGGATGCAAGATGAGAATCTCTGCTATTGTGTGGGGAGACTCAGTTTCCCGGGTTTCCCCCATGGACACATGTTCTTCAGCTGGGTCTGATTTTCTCCAGACAAGCTGTCTTGGGAAGGATTTGGCCAGCCCTAAGAACCTGAAGGGAAAGGGCGGAGGGGGGTTCTCTCTCTGCCCCCGACAGCCCCGAGCTGGGTCGGTCCCTCAGACCTGGCCAGGGGCAGCCCATCCCCCGGCGCCCTTCCCCGGGGCATCCAAGGGCAGGCTCGGCGCCAGCCCCACCCCGCTCGCCACTGCCCGACCATCGTCCTCCCTCGGGGGGCCTGGGCAGGACAGGGACCCGGCTGTGGGAGGCCTCCAGATCTCAGGCCTGGCACACCGTTTACCAGGCTGCTTCCTCCTCTGACGGGGGCCCAGCACACGCCCCAGGAGACTTGGCAGCCGCCCCCAGGGCTCTATCCTCTGGAACTCGTCCCCTTGGAAGGGGCCTGGCCCAGGTGCCAGGTTCGGCTGGTCGGCCAGCCTCCTTTGGAGAAAGCAGGCAAGCCGAGCCAGGCTTGCAGTGGCCCTGGCGTGACACCGGCCACCTCAGGCAGAGGGCCTCCCGCGTGCCCTCCATGGCGGGTCTCTCCCCGGAGCCGTGGCCTGGGCACTAGGAAGGCCGGGCCACCCCGACTCCCTGGAGGAGGGGCTAGCCCAGTTGCGCCCTGGCCCCCAAACCCTCTGGTGCCATCTGCCTGTCTCGGCACTTCTGACTCCACAGAGCCTTTCCTACATCTGGGCTGCCTGCCGTGGCAAAGTGCAGGCGTGGGGTGAGGCCATGGTTTTGTCTTTCCAGGAAAAAATGAGCCCCTGGCCGAAGCAGCAGGCCCAGGCAGAGCCTTGAGCTTGAAGCCCAGTAGGTCTGTGGCCCTCAGGGCCAGAGCCATGCTTTCAAGGCAGGGAAGCGGCCTGCAAGCTGAGTGGGAGTGGGGGAGGGGAGGGAGACAGCTGAAGCCGAGTCCAGAAGGGCGGCGATGGAAGAGCTGCAGCTGGGTCAGAGCCTGGAGGGAGGGCGGGGCCTTCACTGAGGACCCCCCCCCAGGCCAGCCCTAGGCCCAGGCGGTCGCGCATGCGCCCTTGGCCTGTGCGGTGTGTGGGGGGTTGAACCCAAGCCCGCAGGGCTCCCGGAGCGGCCAGAGAAAGAAGGGCCCATGGAGAGGTAGGCGAGGTGGGCAGTGGGCGCCATCTTACTCTCCTCAGCTCCCTGAGGGAGAGAGAGAGAGACAGAGACAGAGAGAGAGATCCCTGACCTCTGAGTCTCTGCCTCCACCGCTGGCTGGTGCCAACTCACGCGCCATCCCACTTCCAGCCATCACCCCCACGCCTGCCCCGGGGCCAGCCCCACCACAGACAGGCCGGTTGGTTCCTGCTCACCTCTGTGCCGTCCCTTCCCGACCTGACCCCAGTGCAGGGGATAAGCTTCAGACAAGTCTTTCCATGTCCCTCTGCATGACAATAGACTTCCTCCCCTCTCCCATTCCACAGGCCCACCCGGGACATCCACCTTTGTCATTAGCTCAGGAGAGGATGCAAGATGAGAATCTCTGCTATTGTGTGGGGAGACTCAGTTTCCCGGGTTTCCCCCATGGACACATGTTCTTCAGCTGGGTCTGATTTTCTCCAGACAAGCTGTCTTGGGAAGGATTTGGCCAGCCCTAAGAACCTGAAGGGAAAGGGCGGAGGGGGGTTCTCTCTCTGCCCCCGACAGCCCCGAGCTGGGTCGGTCCCTCAGACCTGGCCAGGGGCAGCCCATCCCCCGGCGCCCTTCCCCGGGGCATCCAAGGGCAGGCTCGGCGCCAGCCCCACCCCGCTCGCCACTGCCCGACCATCGTCCTCCCTCGGGGGGCCTGGGCAGGACAGGGACCCGGCTGTGGGAGGCCTCCAGATCTCAGGCCTGGCACACCGTTTACCAGGCTGCTTCCTCCTCTGACGGGGGCCCAGCACACGCCCCAGGAGACTTGGCAGCCGCCCCCAGGGCTCTATCCTCTGGAACTCGTCCCCTTGGAAGGGGCCTGGCCCAGGTGCCAGGTTCGGCTGGTCGGCCAGCCTCCTTTGGAGAAAGCAGGCAAGCCGAGCCAGGCTTGCAGTGGCCCTGGCGTGACACCTGCCACCTCAGGCAGAGGGCCTCCCGCGTGCCCTCCATGGCGGGTTTCTCCCCGGAGCCGTGGCCTGGGCACTAGGAAGGCCGGGCCTCCCCGACTCCCGGGAGGAGGGGCTAGCCCAGTTGCGCCCTGGCCCCCAAACCCTCTGGTGCCATCTGCCTGTCTCGGCACTTCTGACTCCACAGAGCCTTTCCTACATCTGGGCTGCCTGCCGTGGCAAAGTGCAGGCGTGGGGTGAGGCCATGGTTTTGTCTTTCCAGGAAAAAATGAGCCCCTGGCCGAAGCAGCAGGCCCAGGCAGAGCCTTGAGCTTGAAGCCCAGTAGGTCTGTGGCCCTCAGGGCCAGAGCCATGCTTTCAAGGCAGGGAAGCGGCCTGCAAGCTGAGTGGGAGTGGGGGAGGGGAGGGAGACAGCTGAAGCCGAGTCCAGAAGGGCGGCGATGGAAGAGCTGCAGCTGGGTCATAGCCTGGAGGGAGGGCGGGGCCTTCACTGAGGACCCCCCCCAGGCCAGCCCTAGGCCCAGGCGGTCGCGCATGCGCCCTTGGCCTGTGCGGTGTGTGGGGGGTTGAACCCAAGCCCGCAGGGCTCCTGGAGCGGCCAGAGAAAGAAGGGCCCATGGAGAGGTAGGCGAGGTGGGCAGTGGGCGCCATCTTACTCTCCTCAGCTCCCTGAGGGAGAGAGAGAGAGACAGAGACAGAGAGAGAGATCCCTGACCTCTGAGTCTCTGCCTCCACCGCTGGCTGGTGCCAACTCACGCGCCATCCCACTTTCAGCCATCACCCCCACGCCTGCCTCGGGGCCTGCCTCACCACAGAGAGGCCGGTTGGTTCCTGCTCACCTCTGTGCCGTCCCTTCCCGACCTGAGCGCAGTGCAGGGGATAAGCTTCAGACAAGTCTTTCCATGTCCCTCTGCATGACAATAGACTTCCTCCCCTCTCCCATTCCACACGCCCACCCGGGACATCCACCTTTGTCATTAGCTCAGGAGAGGATGCAAGATGAGAATCTCTGCTATTGTGTGTGAAGACTCAGTTTCCCGGGTTTCCCCCATTGACACATGTTCTTCAGCTGTGTCTGATTTTCTCCAGACAAGCTGTCTTGGGAAGGATTTGGCCAGCCCTAAGAACCTGAAGGGAAAGGGCGGAGGGGGGTTCTCTCTCTGCCCCCGACAGCCCCGAGCTGGGTCGGTCCCTCAGACCTGGCCAGGGGCAGCCCATCCCCCGGCGCCCTTCCCCGGGGCATCCAAGGGCAGGCTCGGCGCCAGCCCCACCCCGCTCGCCACTGCCCGACCATCGTCCTCCCTCGGGGGGCCTGGGCAGGACAGGGACCCGGCTGTGGGAGGCCTCCAGATCTCAGGCCTGGCACACCGTTTACCAGGCTGCTTCCTCCTCTGACGGGGGCCCAGCACACGCCCCAGGAGACTTGGCAGCCGCCCCCAGGGCTCTATCCTCTGGAACTCGTCCCCTTGGAAGGGGCCTGGCCCAGGTGCCAGGTTCGGCTGGTCGGCCAGCCTCCTTTGGAGAAAGCAGGCAAGCCGAGCCAGGCTTGCAGTGGCCCTGGCGTGACACCGGCCACCTCAGGCAGAGGGCCTCCCGCGTGCCCTCCATGGCGGGTTTCTCCCCGGAGCCGTGGCCTGGGCACTAGGAAGGCCGGGCCTCCCCGACTCCCGGGAGGAGGGGCTAGCCCAGTTGCGCCCTGGCCCCCAAACCCTCTGGTGCCATCTGCCTGTCTCGGCACTTCTGACTCCACAGAGCCTTTCCTACATCTGGGCTGCCTGCCGTGGCAAAGTGCAGGCGTGGGGTGAGGCCATGGTTTTGTCTTTCCAGGAAAAAATGAGCCCCTGGCCGAAGCAGCAGGCCCAGGCAGAGCCTTGAGCTTGAAGCCCAGTAGGTTCTGGCCCTCAGGGCCAGAGCCATGCTTTCAAGGCAGGGAAGCGGCCTGCAAGCTGAGTGGGAGTTGGGGAAGGGATGGAGACAGCTGAAGCCTAGTCCATAAGGGCGGCGATGGAAGAGCTGCAGCTGGGTCAGAGCCTGGAGGGAGGGCGGGGCCTTCACTGAGGACCCCCCCCCCCGAGGCCAGCCCTAGGCCCCGGCGGTCACGCATGCGCCCTTGGCCTGTGCGGTGTGTGGGGGGTTGAACCCAAACCCGCAGGGCTCCCGGAGCGGCCAGAGAAAGAAGGGACCATGGAGAGGTAGGCGAGGTGGGCAGGGGGCGCCACCTTACTCTCCTCAGCTCCCTGAGGGAGAGAGAGAGAGACAGAGACAGAGAGAGAGATCCCTGACCTCTGAGTCTCTGCCTCCACCGCTGGCTGGTGCCAACTCACGCGCCATCCCACTTCCAGCCATCACCCCCACGCCTACCCCAGGGCCAGCCCCACCACAGACAGGCCGGTTGGTTCCTGCTCACCTCTGTGCCGTCCCTTCCCGACCTGACCCCAGTGCAGAGGATAAGCTTCAGACAAGTCTTTCCATGTCCCTCTGCATGACAATAGACTTCCTCCCCTCTCCCATTCCACAGGCCCACCCGGGACATCCACCTTTGTCATTAGCTCAGGAGAGGATGCAAGAGGAGAATCTCTGCTATTGTGTGGGGAGACTCAGTTTCCCGGGTTTCCCCCATGGACACATGTTCTTCAGCTGGGTCTGATTTTCTCCAGACAAGCTGTCTTGGGAAGGATTTGGCCAGCCCTAAGAACCTGAAGGGAAAGGGCGGAGGGGGGTTCTCTCTCTGCCCCCGACAGCCCCGAGCTGGGTCGGTCCCTCAGACCTGGCCAGGGGCAGCCCATCCCCCGGCGCCCTTCCCCGGGGCATCCAAGGGCAGGCTCGGCGCCAGCCCCACCCCGCTCGCCACTGCCCGACCATCGTCCTCCCTCGGGGGGCCTGGGCAGGACAGGGACCCGGCTGTGGGAGGCCTCCAGATCTCAGGCCTGGCACACCGTTTACCAGGCTGCTTCCTCCTCTGACGGGGGCCCAGCACACGCCCCAGGAGACTTGGCAGCCGCCCCCAGGGCTCTATCCTCTGGAACTCGTCCCCTTGGAAGGGGCCTGGCCCAGGTGCCAGGTTCGGCTGGTCGGCCAGCCTCCTTTGGAGAAAGCAGGCAAGCCGAGCCAGGCTTGCAGTGGCCCTGGCGTGACACCTGCCACCTCAGGCAGAGGGCCTCCCGCGTGCCCTCCATGGCGGGTTTCTCCCCGGAGCCGTGGCCTGGGCACTAGGAAGGCCGGGCCTCCCCGACTCCCGGGAGGAGGGGCTAGCCCAGTTGCGCCCTGGCCCCCAAACCCTCTGGTGCCATCTGCCTGTCTCGGCACTTCTGACTCCACAGAGCCTTTCCTACATCTGGGCTGCCTGCCGTGGCAAAGTGCAGGCGTGGGGTGAGGCCATGGTTTTGTCTTTCCAGGAAAAAATGAGCCCCTGGCCGAAGCAGCAGGCCCAGGCAGAGCCTTGAGCTTGAAGCCCAGTAGGTCTGTGGCCCTCAGGGCCAGAGCCATGCTTTCAAGGCAGGGAAGCGGCCTGCAAGCTGAGTGGGAGTGGGGGAGGGGAGGGAGACAGCTGAAGCCTAGTCCAGAAGGGCGGCGATGGAAGAGCTGCAGCTGGGTCAGAGCCTGGAGGGAGGGCGGGGCCTTCACTGAGGACCCCCCCGCCCCCCCGAGGCCAGCCCTAGGCCCCGGCGGTCTCGCATGCGCCCTTGGCCTGTGCGGTGTGTGGGGGGTTGAACCCAAGCCCGCAGGGCTCCCGGAGCGGCCAGAGAAAGAAGGGCTCATGGAGAGGTAGGCGAGGTGGGCAGGGGGCGCCACCTTACTCTCCTCAGCTCCCTGAGGGAGAGAGAGAGAGACAGAGACAGGGAGAGAGATCCCTGACCTCTGAGTCTCTGCCTCCACCGCTGGCTGGTGCCAACTCACGCGCCATCCCACTTCCAGCCATCACCCCCACGCCTGCCCCGGGGCCAGCCCCACCACACACAGGCCGGTTGGTTCCTGCTCACCTCTGTGCCGTCCCTTCCCGACCTGACCCCAGTGCAGGGGATAAGCTTCAGACAAGTCTTTCCATGTCCCTCTGCATGACAATAGACTTCCTCCCCTCTCCCATTCCACTGGCCCACCCGGGACATCCACCTTTGTCATTAGCTCAGGAGAGGATGCAAGATGAGAATCTCTGCTATTGTGTGGGGAGACTCAGTTTCCCGGGTTTCCCCCATGGACACATGTTCTTCAGCTGGGTCTGATTTTCTCCAGACAAGCTGTCTTGGGAAGGATTTGGCCAGCCCTAAGAACCTGAAGGGAAAGGGCGGAGGGGGGTTCTCTCTCTGCCCCCGACAGCCCCGAGCTGGGTCGTTCCCTCAGACCTGGCCAGGGGCATCCCATCCCCCGGCGCCCTTCCCCGGGGCATCCAAGGGCAGGCTCGGCGCCAGCCCCACCCCGCTCGCCACTGCCCGACCATCGTCCTCCCTCGGGGGGCCTGGGCAGGACAGGGACCCGGCTGTGGGAGGCCTCCAGATCTCAGGCCTGGCACACCGTTTACCAGGCTGCTTCCTCCTCTGACGGGGGCCCAGCACACGCCCCAGGAGACTTGGCAGCCGCCCCCAGGGCTCTATCCTCTGGAACTCGTCCCCTTGGAAGGGGCCTGGCCCAGGTGCCAGGTTCGGCTGGTCGGCCAGCCTCCTTTGGAGAAAGCAGGCAAGCCGAGCCAGGCTTGCAGTGGCCCTGGCGTGACACCTGCCACCTCAGGCAGAGGGCCTCCCGCGTGCCCTCCATGGCGGGTTTCTCCCCGGAGCCGTGGCCTGGGCACTAGGAAGGCCGGGCCTCCCCGACTCCCGGGAGGAGGGGCTAGCCCAGTTGCGCCCTGGCCCCCAAACCCTCTGGTGCCATCTGCCTGTCTCGGCACTTCTGACTCCACAGAGCCTTTCCTACATCTGGGCTGCCTGCCGTGGCAAAGTGCAGGCGTGGGGTGAGGCCATGGTTTTGTCTTTCCAGGAAAAAATGAGCCCCTGGCCGAAGCAGCAGGCCCAGGCAGAGCCTTGAGCTTGAAGCCCAGTAGGTCTGTGGCCCTCAGGGCCAGAGCCATGCTTTCAAGGCAGGGAAGCGGCCTGCAAGCTGAGTGGGAGTGGGGGAGGGGAGGGAGACAGCTGAAGCCTAGTCCAGAAGGGCGGCGATGGAAGAGCTGCAGCTGGGTCAGAGCCTGGAGGGAGGGCGGGGCCTTCACTGAGGACCCCCCCGCCCCCCCGAGGCCAGCCCTAGGCCCCGGCGGTCACGCATGCGCCCTTGGCCTGTGCGGTGTGTGGGGGGTTGAACCCAAGCCCGCAGGGCTCCCGGAGCGGCCAGAGAAAGAAGGGCCCATGGAGAGGTAGGCGAGGTGGGCAGGGGGCGCCACCTTACTCTCCTCAGCTCCCTGAGGGAGAGAGAGAGAGACAGAGACAGAGAGAGAGATCCCTGACCTCTGAGTCTCTGCCTCCACCGCTGGCTGGTGCCAACTCACGCGCCATCCCACTTCCAGCCATCACCCCCACGCCTGCCCCGGGGCCAGCCCCACCACACACAGGCCGGTTGGTTCCTGCTCACCTCTGTGCCGTCCCTTCCCGACCTGACCCCAGTGCAGGGGATAAGCTTCAGACAAGTCTTTCCATGTCCCTCTGCATGACAATAGACTTCCTCCCCTCTCCCATTCCACTGGCCCACCCGGGACATCCACCTTTGTCATTAGCTCAGGAGAGGATGCAAGATGAGAATCTCTGCTATTGTGTGGGGAGACTCAGTTTCCCGGGTTTCCCCCATGGACACATGTTCTTCAGCTGGGTCTGATTTTCTCCAGACAAGCTGTCTTGGGAAGGATTTGGCCAGCCCTAAGAACCTGAAGGGAAAGGGCGGAGGGGGGTTCTCTCTCTGCCCCCGACAGCCCCGAGCTGGGTCGTTCCCTCAGACCTGGCCAGGGGCATCCCATCCCCCGGCGCCCTTCCCCGGGGCATCCAAGGGCAGGCTCGGCGCCAGCCCCACCCCGCTCGCCACTGCCCGACCATCGTCCTCCCTCGGGGGGCCTGGGCAGGACAGGGACCCGGCTGTGGGAGGCCTCCAGATCTCAGGCCTGGCACACCGTTTACCAGGCTGCTTCCTCCTCTGACGGGGGCCCAGCACACGCCCCAGGAGACTTGGCAGCCGCCCCCAGGGCTCTATCCTCTGGAACTCGTCCCCTTGGAAGGGGCCTGGCCCAGGTGCCAGGTTCGGCTGGTCGGCCAGCCTCCTTTTGAGAAAGCAGGCAAGCCGAGCCAGGCTTGCAGTGGCCCTGGCGTGACACCTGCCACCTCAGGCAGAGGGCCTCCCGCGTGCCCTCCATGGCGGGTTTCTCCCCGGAGCCGTGGCCTGGGCACTAGGAAGGCCGGGCCTCCCAGACTCCCGGGAGGAGGGGCTAGCCCAGTTGCGCCCTGGCCCCCAAACCCTCTGGTGCCATCTGCCTGTCTCGGCACTTCTGACTCCACAGAGCCTTTCCTACATCTGGGCTGCCTGCCGTGGCAAAGTGCAGGCGTGGGGTGAGGCCATGGTTTTGTCTTTCCAGGAAAAAATGAGCCCCTGGCCGAAGCAGCAGGCCCAGGCAGAGCCTTGAGCTTGAAGCCCAGTAGGTCTGTGGCCCTCAGGGCCAGAGCCATGCTTTCAAGGCAGGGAAGCGGCCTGCAAGCTGAGTGGGAGTGGGGGAGGGGAGGGAGACAGCTGAAGCCTAGTCCAGAAGGGCGGCGATGGAAGAGCTGCAGCTGGGTCAGAGCCTGGAGGGAGGGCGGGGCCTTCACTGAGGACCCCCCCGCCCCCCCGAGGCCAGCCCTAGGCCCCGGCGGTCACGCATGCGCCCTTGGCCTGTGCGGTGTGTGGGGGGTTGAACCCAAGCCCGCAGGGCTCCCGGAGCGGCCAGAGAAAGAAGGGCCCATGGAGAGGTAGGCGAGGTGGGCAGGGGGCGCCACCTTACTCTCCTCAGCTCCCTGAGGGAGAGAGAGAGAGACAGAGACAGAGAGAGAGATCCCTGACCTCTGAGTCTCTGCCTCCACCGCTGGCTGGTGCCAACTCACGCGCCATCCCACTTCCAGCCATCACCCCCACGCCTGCCCCGGGGCCAGCCCCACCACAGACAGGCCGGTTGGTTCCTGCTCACCTCTGTGCCGTCCCTTCCCGACCTGACCCCAGTGCAGGGGATAAGCTTCAGACAAGTCTTTCCATGTCCCTCTGCATGACAATAGACTTCCTCCCCTCTCCCATTCCACTGGCCCACCCGGGACATCCACCTTTGTCATTAGCTCAGGAGAGGATGCAAGATGAGAATCTCTGCTATTGTGTGGGGAGACTCAGTTTCCCGGGTTTCCCCCATGGACACATGTTCTTCAGCTGGGTCTGATTTTCTCCAGACAAGCTGTCTTGGGAAGGATTTGGCCAGCCCTAAGAACCTGAAGGGAAAGGGCGGAGGGGGGTTCTCTCTCTGCCCCCGACAGCCCCGAGCTGGGTCGTTCCCTCAGACCTGGCCAGGGGCATCCCATCCCCCGGCGCCCTTCCCCGGGGCATCCAAGGGCAGGCTCGGCGCCAGCCCCACCCCGCTCGCCACTGCCCGACCATCGTCCTCCCTCGGGGGGCCTGGGCAGGACAGGGACCCGGCTGTGGGAGGCCTCCAGATCTCAGGCCTGGCACACCGTTTACCAGGCTGCTTCCTCCTCTGACGGGGGCCCAGCACACGCCCCAGGAGACTTGGCAGCCGCCCACAGGGCTCTATCCTCTGGAACTCGTCCCCTTGGAAGGGGCCTGGCCCAGGTGCCAGGTTCGGCTGGTCGGCCAGCCTCCTTTTGAGAAAGCAGGCAAGCCGAGCCAGGCTTGCAGTGGCCCTGGCGTGACACCTGCCACCTCAGGCAGAGGGCCTCCCGCGTGCCCTCCATGGCGGGTTTGTCCCCGGAGCCGTGGCCTGGGCACTAGGAAGGCCGGGCCTCCCCGACTCCCGGGAGGAGGGGCTAGCCCAGTTGCGCCCTGGCCCCCAAACCCTCTGGTGCCATCTGCCTGTCTCGGCACTTCTGACTCCACAGAGCCTTTCCTACATCTGGGCTGCCTGCCGTGGCAAAGTGCAGGCGTGGGGTGAGGCCATGGTTTTGTCTTTCCAGGAAAAAATGAGCCCCTGGCCGAAGCAGCAGGCCCAGGCAGAGCCTTGAGCTTGAAGCCCAGTAGGTCTGTGGCCCTCAGGGCCAGAGCCATGCTTTCAAGGCAGGGAAGCGGCCTGCAAGCTGAGTGGGAGTGGGGGAGGGGAGGGAGACAGCTGAAGCCTAGTCCAGAAGGGCGGCGATGGAAGAGCTGCAGCTGGGTCAGAGCCTGGAGGGAGGGCGGGGCCTTCACTGAGGACCCCCCCGCCCCCCCGAGGCCAGCCCTAGGCCCCGGCGGTCACGCATGCGCCCTTGGCCTGTGCGGTGTGTGGGGGGTTGAACCCAAGCCCGCAGGGCTCCCGGAGCGGCCAGAGAAAGAAGGGCCCATGGAGAGGTAGGCGAGGTGGGCAGGGGGCGCCACCTTACTCTCCTCAGCTCCCTGAGGGAGAGAGAGAGAGACAGAGACAGAGAGAGAGATCCCTGACCTCTGAGTCTCTGCCTCCACCGCTGGCTGGTGCCAACTCACGCGCCATCCCACTTCCAGCCATCACCCCCACGCCTGCCCCGGGGCCAGCCCCACCACAGACAGGCCGGTTGGTTCCTGCTCACCTCTGTGCCGTCCCTTCCTGACCTGACCCCAGTGCAGGGGATAAGCTTCAGACAAGTCTTTCCATGTCCCTCTGCATGACAATAGACTTCCTCCCCTCTCCCATTCCACAGGCCCACCCGGGACATCCACCTTTGTCATTAGCTCAGGAGAGGATGCAAGATGAGAATCTCTGCTATTGTGTGGGGAGACTCAGTTTCCCGGGTTTCCCCCATGGACACATGTTCTTCAGCTGGGTCTGATTTTCTCCAGACAAGCTGTCTTGGGAAGGATTTGGCCAGCCCTAAGAACCTGAAGGAAAGTGCGGAGGGGGGTTCTCTCTCTGCCCCCGACAGCCCCGAGCTGGGTCAGTCCCTCAGACCTGGCCAGGGGCAGCCCATCCCCCGGCGCCCTTCCCCGGGGCATCCAAGGGCAGGCTCGGCGCCAGCCCCACCCCGCTCGCCACTGCCCGACCATCGTCCTCCCTCGGGGGGCCTGGGCAGGACAGGGACCCGGGTGTGGGAGGCCTCCAGATCTCAGGCCTGGCACACCGTTTACCAGGCTGCTTCCTCCTCTGACGGGGGCCCAGCACACGCCCCAGGAGACTTGGCAGCCGCCCCCAGGGCTCTATCCTCTGGAACTCGTCCCCTTGGAACGGGCCTGGCCCAGGTGCCAGGTTCGGCTGGTCGGCCAGCCTCCTTTGGAGAAAGCAGGCAAGCCGAGCCAGGCTTGCAGTGGCCCTGGCGTGACACCGGCCACCTCAGGCAGAGGGCCTCCCGCGTGCCCTCCATGGCGGGTCTCTCCCCGGAGCCGTGGCCTGGGCACTAGGAAGGCCGGGCCTCCCCGACTCCCGGGAGGATGGGCTAGCCCAGTTGCGCCCTGGCCCCCAAACCCTCTGGTGCCATCTGCCTGTCTCGGCACTTCTGACTCCACAGAGCCTTTCCTACATCTGGGCTGCCTGCCGTGGCAAAGTGCAGGCGTGGGGTGAGGCCATGGTTTTGTCTTTCCAGGAAAAAATGAGCCCCTGGCCGAAGCAGCAGGCCCAGGCAGAGCCTTGAGCTTGAAGCCCAGTAGGTCTGTGGCCCTCAGGGCCAGAGCCATGCTTTCAAGGCAGGGAAGCGGCCTGCAAGCTGAGTGGGAGTGGGGGAGGGGAGGGAGACAGCTGAAGCCTAGTCCAGAAGGGCGGCGATGGAAGAGCTGCAGCTGGGTCAGAGCCTGGAGGGAGGGCGGGGCCTTCACTGAGGACCCCCCCGCCCCCCCGAGGCCAGCCCTAGGCCCCGGCGGTCACGCATGCGCCCTTGGCCTGTGCGGTGTGTGGGGGGTTGAACCCAAGCCCGCAGGGCTCCCGGAGCGGCCAGAGAAAGAAGGGCCCATGGAGAGGTAGGCGAGGTGGGCAGGGGGCGCCACCTTACTCTCCTCAGCTCCCTGAGGGAGAGAGAGAGAGACAGAGACAGAGAGAGAGATCCCTGACCTCTGAGTCTCTGCCTCCACCGCTGGCTGGTGCCAACTCACGCGCCATCCCACTTCCAGCCATCACCCCCACGCCTGCCCCGGGGCCAGCCCCACCACAGACAGGCCGGTTGGTTCCTGCTCACCTCTGTGCCGTCCCTTCCTGACCTGACCCCAGTGCAGGGGATAAGCTTCAGACAAGTCTTTCCATGTCCCTCTGCATGACAATAGACTTCCTCCCCTCTCCCATTCCACAGGCCCACCCGGGACATCCACCTTTGTCATTAGCTCAGGAGAGGATGCAAGATGAGAATCTCTGCTATTGTGTGGGGAGACTCAGTTTCCCGGGTTTCCCCCATGGACACATGTTCTTCAGCTGGGTCTGATTTTCTCCAGACAAGCTGTCTTGGGAAGGATTTGGCCAGCCCTAAGAACCTGAAGGGAAAGGGCGGAGGGGGGTTCTCTCTCTGCCCCCGACAGCCCCGAGCTGGGTCAGTCCCTCAGACCTGGCCAGGGGCAGCCCATCCCCCGGCGCCCTTCCCCGGGGCATCCAAGGGCAGGCTCGGCGCCAGCCCCACCCCGCTCGCCACTGCCCGACCATCGTCCTCCCTCGGGGGGCCTGGGCAGGACAGGGACCCGGGTGTGGGAGGCCTCCAGATCTCAGGCCTGGCACACCGTTTACCAGGCTGCTTCCTCCTCTGACGGGGGCCCAGCACACGCCCCAGGAGACTTGGCAGCCGCCCCCAGGGCTCTATCCTCTGGAACTCGTCCCCTTGGAACGGGCCTGGCCCAGGTGCCAGGTTCGGCTGGTCGGCCAGCCTCCTTTGGAGAAAGCAGGCAAGCCGAGCCAGGCTTGCAGTGGCCCTGGCGTGACACTGGCCACCTCAGGCAGAGGGCCTCCCGCGTGCCCTCCATGGCGGGTCTCTCCCCGGAGCCGTGGCCTGGGCACTAGGAAGGCCGGGCCTCCCCGACTCCCGGGAGGATGGGCTAGCCCAGTTGCGCCCTGGCCCCCAAACCCTCTGGTGCCATCTGCCTGTCTCGGCACTTCTGACTCCACAGAGCCTTTCCTACATCTGGGCTGCCTGCCGTGGCAAAGTGCAGGCGTGGGGTGAGGCCATGGTTTTGTCTTTCCAGGAAAAAATGAGCCCCTGGCCGAAGCAGCAGGCCCAGGCAGAGCCTTGAGCTTGAAGCCCAGTAGGTCTGTGGCCCTCAGGGCCAGAGCCATGCTTTCAAGGCAGGGAAGCGGCCTGCAAGCTGAGTGGGAGTGGGGGAGGGGAGGGAGACAGCTGAAGCCTAGTCCAGAAGGGCGGCGATGGAAGAGCTGCAGCTGGGTCAGAGCCTGGAGGGAGGGCGGGGCCTTCACTGAGGACCCCCCCCAGAGGCCAGCCCTAGGCCCCGGCGGTCACGCATGCGCCCTTGGCCTGTGCCGTGTGTGGGGGGTTGAACCCAAGCCCGCAGGGCTCCCGGAGCGGCCAGAGAAAGAAGGGACCATGGAGAGGTAGGCGAGGTGGGCAGGGGGCGCCACCTTACTCTCCTCAGCTCCCTGAGGGAGAGAGAGAGAGACAGAGACAGAGAGAGAGATCCCTGACCTCTGAGTCTCTGCCTCCACCGCTGGCTGGTGCCAACTCATGCGCCATCCCACTTCCAGCCATCACCCCCACGCCTGCCCCAGGGCCAGCCCCACCACAGACAGGCCGGTTGGTTCCTGCTCACCTCTGTGCCTTCCCTTCCCGACCTGACCCCAGTGCAGGGGATAAGCTTCAGACAAGTCTTTCCATGTCCCTCTGCATGACAATAGACTTCCTCCCCTCTCCCATTCCACAGGCCCACCCGGGACATCCACCTTTGTCATTAGCTCAGGAGAGGATGCAAGATGAGAATCTCTGCTATTGTGTGGGGAGACTCAGTTTCCCGGGTTTCCCCCATGGACACATGTTCTTCAGCTGGGTCTGATTTTCTCCAGACAAGCTGTCTTGGGAAGGATTTGGCCAGCCCTAAGAACCTGAAGGGAAAGGGCGGAGGGGGGTTCTCTCTCTGCCCCCGACAGCCCCGAGCTGGGTCGGTCCCTCAGACCTGGCCAGGGGCAGCCCATCCCCCGGCGCCCTTCCCCGGGGCATCCAAGGGCAGGCTCGGCGCCAGCCCCACCCCGCTCGCCACTGCCCGACCATCGTCCTCCCTCGGGGGGCCTGGGCAGGACAGGGACCCGGCTGTGGGAGGCCTCCAGATCTCAGGCCTGGCACACCGTTTACCAGGCTGCTTCCTCCTCTGACGGGGGCCCAGCACACGCCCCAGGAGACTTGGCAGCCGCCCCCAGGGCTCTATCCTCTGGAACTCGTCCCCTTGGAAGGGGCCTGGCCCAGGTGCCAGGTTCGGCTGGTCGGCCAGCCTCCTTTGGAGAAAGCAGGCAAGCCGAGCCAGGCTTGCAGTGGCCCTGGCGTGACACCTGCCACATCAGGCAGAGGGCCTCCCGCGTGCCCTCCATGGCGGGTTTCTCCCCGGAGCCGTGGCCTGGGCACTAGGAAGGCCGGGCCTCCCCGACTCCCGGGAGGAGGGGCTAGCCCAGTTGCGCCCTGGCCCCCAAACCCTCTGGTGCCATCTGCCTGTCTCGGCACTTCTGACTCCACAGAGCCTTTCCTACATCTGGGCTGCCTGCCGTGGCAAAGTGCAGGCGTGGGGTGAGGCCATGGTTTTGTCTTTCCAGGAAAAAATGAGCCCCTGGCCGAAGCAGCAGGCCCAGGCAGAGCCTTGAGCTTGAAGCCCAGTAGGTCTGTGGCCCTCAGGGCCAGAGCCATGCTTTCAAGGCAGGGAAGCGGCCTGCAAGCTGAGTGGGAGTGGGGGAGGGGAGGGAGACAGCTGAAGCCGAGTCCAGAAGGGCGGCGATGGAAGAGCTGCAGCTGGGTCAGAGCCTGGAGGGAGGGCGGGGCCTTCACTGAGGACCCCCCCCCAGGCCAGCCCTAGGCCCAGGCGGTCGCGCATGCGCCCTTGGCCTGTGCGGTGTGTGGGGGGTTGAACCCAAGCCCGCAGGGCTCCTGGAGCGGCCAGAGAAAGAAGGGCCCATGGAGAGGTAGGCGAGGTGGGCAGTGGGCGCCATCTTACTCTCCTCAGCTCCCTGAGGGAGAGAGAGAGAGACAGAGACAGAGAGAGAGATCCCTGACCTCTGAGTCTCTGCCTCCACCGCTGGCTGGTGCCAACTCACGCGCCATCCCACTTTCAGCCATCACCCCCACGCCTGCCTCGGGGCCTGCCTCACCACAGAGAGGCCGGTTGGTTCCTGCTCACCTCTGTGCCGTCCCTTCCCGACCTGACCCCAGTGCAGGGGATAAGCTTCAGACAAGTCTCTCCATGTCCCTCTGCATGAAAATAGACTTCCTCCCCTCTCCCATTCCACACGCCCACCCGGGACATCCACCTTTGTCATTAGCTCAGGAGAGGATGCAAGATGAGAATCTCTGCTATTGTGTGTGAAGACTCAGTTTCCCGGGTTTCCCCCATTGACACATGTTCTTCAGCTGGGTCTGATTTTCTCCAGACAAGCTGTCTTGGGAAGGATTTGGCCAGCCCTAAGAACCTGAAGGGAAAGGGCGGAGGGGGGTTCTCTCTCTGCCCCCGACAGCCCCGAGCTGGGTCGGTCCCTCAGACCTGGCCAGGGGCAGCCCATCCCCCGGCGCCCTTCCCCGGGGCATCCAAGGGCAGGCTCGGCGCCAGCCCCAACCCACTCGCCACTGCCCGACCATCGTCCTCCCTCGGGGGGCCTGGGCAGGACAGGGATCCGGCTGTGGGAGGCCTCCAGATCTCAGGCCTGGCACACCGTTTACCAGGCTGCTTCCTCCTCTGACGGGGGCCCAGCACACGCCCCAGGAGACTTGGCAGCCGCCCCCAGGGCTCTATCCTCTGGAACTCGTCCCCTTGGAAGGGGCCTGGCCCAGGTGCCAGGTTCGGCTGGTCGGCCAGCCTCCTTTGGAGAAAGCAGGCAAGCCGAGCCAGGCTTGCAGTGGCCCTGGCGTGACACCGGCCACCTCAGGCAGAGGGCCTCCCGCGTGCCCTCCATGGCGGGTTTCTCCCCGGAGCCGTGGCCTGGGCACTAGGAAGGCCGGGCCTCCCCGACTCCCGGGAGGAGGGGCTAGCCCAGTTGCGCCCTGGCCCCCAAACCCTCTGGTGCCATCTGCCTGTCTCGGCACTTCTGACTCCACAGAGCCTTTCCTACATCTGGGCTGCCTGCCGTGGCAAAGTGCAGGCGTGGGGTGAGGCCATGGTTTTGTCTTTCCAGGAAAAAATGAGCCCCTGGCCGAAGCAGCAGGCCCAGGCAGAGCCTTGAGCTTGAAGCCCAGTAGGTCTGTGGCCCTCAGGGCCAGAGCCATGCTTTCAAGGCAGGGAAGCGGCCTGCAAGCTGAGTGGGAGTTGGGGAGTGGAGGGAGACAGCTGAAGCCTAGTCCAGAAGGGCGGCGATGGAAGAGCTGCAGCTGGGTCAGAGCCTGGAGGGAGGGCGGGGCCTTCACTGAGGACCCCCCCCCCCGAGGCCAGCCCTAGGCCCCGGCGGTCACGCATGCGCCCTTGGCCTGTGCGGTGTGTGGGGGGTTTAACCCAAACCCGCAGGGCTCCCGGAGCGGCCAGAGAAAGAAGGGACCATGGAGAGGTAGGCGAGGTGGGCAGGGGGCGCCACCTTACTCTCCTCAGCTCCCTGAGGGAGAGAGAGAGAGACAGAGACAGAGAGAGAGATCCCTGACCTCTGAGTCTCTGCCTCCACCGCTGGCTGGTGCTAACTCACGCGCCATCCCACTTCCAGCCATCACCCCCACGCCTACCCCAGGCCCAGCCCCACCACAGACAGGCCGGTTGGTTCCGGCTCACCTCTGTGCCGTCCCTTCCCGACCTGACCCCAGTGCAGGGGATAAGCTTCAGACAAGTCTTTCCATGTCCCTCTGCATGACAATAGACTTCCTCCCCTCTCCCATTCCACAGGCCCACCCGGGACATCCACCTTTGTCATTAGCTCAGGAGAGGATGCAAGAGGAGAATCTCTGCTATTGTGTGGGGAGACTCAGTTTCCCGGGTTTCCCCCATGGACACATGTTCTTCAGCTGGGTCTGATTTTCTCCAGACAACCTGTCTTGGGAAGGATTTGGCCAGCCCTAAGAACCTGAAGGGAAAGGGCGGAGGGGGGTTCTCTCTCTGCCCCCGACAGCCCCGAGCTGGGTCGGTCCCTCAGACCTGGCCAGGGGCATCCCATCCCCCGGCGCCCTTCCCCGGGGCATCCAAGGGCAGGCTCGGCGCCAGCCCCACCCCGCTCGCCACTGCCCGACCATCGTCCTCCCTCGGGGGGCCTGGGCAGGACAGGGACCCGGCTGTGGGAGGCCTCCAGATCTCAGGCCTGGCACACCGTTTACCAGGCTGCTTCCTCCTCTGACGGGGGCCCAGCACACGCCCCAGGAGACTTGGCAGCCGCCCCCAGGGCTCTATCCTCTGGAACTCGTCCCCTTGGAAGGGGCCTGGCCCAGGTGCCAGGTTCGGCTGGTCGGCCAGCCTCCTTTGGAGAAAGCAGGCAAGCCGAGCCAGGCTTGCAGTGGCCCTGGCGTGACACCTGCCACCTCAGGCAGAGGGCCTCCCGCGTGCCCTCCATGGCGGGTTTCTCCCCGGAGCCGTGGCCTGGGCACTAGGAAGGCCGGGCCTCCCCGACTCCCGGGAGGAGGGGCTAGCCCAGTTGCGCCCTGGCCCCCAAACCCTCTGGTGCCATCTGCCTGTCTCGGCACTTCTGACTCCACAGAGCCTTTCCTACATCTGGGCTGCCTGCCGTGGCAAAGTGCAGGCGTGGGGTGAGGCCATGGTTTTGTCTTTCCAGGAAAAAATGAGCCCCTGGCCGAAGCAGCAGGCCCAGGCAGAGCCTTCAGCTTGAAGCCCAGTAGGTCTGTGGCCCTCAGGGCCAGAGCCATGCTTTCAAGGCAGGGAAGCGGCCTGCAAGCTGAGTGGGAGTGGGGGAGGGGAGGGAGACAGCTGAAGCCTAGTCCAGAAGGGCGGCGATGGAAGAGCTGCAGCTGGGTCAGAGCCTGGAGGGAGGGCGGGGCCTTCACTGAGGACCCCCCCGCCCCCCCGAGGCCAGCCCTAGGCCCCGGCGGTCACGCATGCGCCCTTGGCCTGTGCGGTGTGTGGGGGGTTGAACCCAAGCCCGCAGGGCTCCCGGAGCGGCCAGAGAAAGAAGGGCCCATGGAGAGGTAGGCGAGGTGGGCAGGGGGCGCCACCTTACTCTCCTCAGCTCCCTGAGGGAGAGAGAGAGAGACAGAGACAGAGAGAGAGATCCCTGACCTCTGAGTCTCTGCCTCCACCGCTGGCTGGTGCCAACTCACGCGCCATCCCACTTCCAGCCATCACCCCCACGCCTGCCCCGGGGCCAGCCCCACCACAGACAGGCCGGTTGGTTCCTGCTCACCTCTGTGCCGTCCCTTCCCGACCTGACCCCAGTGCAGGGGATAAGCTTCAGACAAGTCTTTCCATGTCCCTCTGCATGACAATAGACTTCCTCCCCTCTCCCATTCCACAGGCCCACCCGGGACATCCACCTTTGTCATTAGCTCAGGAGAGGATGCAAGAGGAGAATCTCTGCTATTGTGTGGGGAGACTCAGTTTCCCGGGTTTCCCCCATGGACACATGTTCATCAGCTGGGTCTGATTTTCTCCAGACAACCTGTCTTGGGAAGGATTTGGCCAGCCCTAAGAACCTGAAGGGAAAGGGCGGAGGGGGGTTCTCTCTCTGCCCCCGACAGCCCCGAGCTGGGTCGGTCCCTCAGACCTGGCCAGGGGCATCCCATCCCCCGGCGCCCTTCCCCGGGGCATCCAAGGGCAGGCTCGGCGCCAGCCCCACCCCGCTCGCCACTGCCCGACCATCGTCCTCCCTCGGGGGGCCTGGGCAGGACAGGGACCCGGCTGTGGGAGGCCTCCAGATCTCAGGCCTGGCACACCGTTTACCAGGCTGCTTCCTCCTCTGACGGGGGCCCAGCACACGCCCCAGGAGACTTGGCAGCCGCCCCCAGGGCTCTATCCTCTGGAACTCGTCCCCTTGGAAGGGGCCTGGCCCAGGTGCCAGGTTCGGCTGGTCGGCCAGCCTCCTTTGGAGAAAGCAGGCAAGCCGAGCCAGGCTTGCAGTGGCCCTGGCGTGACACCTGCCACCTCAGGCAGAGGGCCTCCCGCGTGCCCTCCATGGCGGGTTTCTCCCCGGAGCCGTGGCCTGGGCACTAGGAAGGCCGGGCCTCCCCGACTCCCGGGAGGAGGGGCTAGCCCAGTTGCGCCCTGGCCCCCAAACCCTCTGGTGCCATCTGCCTGTCTCGGCACTTCTGACTCCACAGAGCCTTTCCTACATCTGGGCTGCCTGCCGTGGCAAAGTGCAGGCGTGGGGTGAGGCCATGGTTTTGTCTTTCCAGGAAAAAATGAGCCCCTGGCCGAAGCAGCAGGCCCAGGCAGAGCCTTCAGCTTGAAGCCCAGTAGGTCTGTGGCCCTCAGGGCCAGAGCCATGCTTTCAAGGCAGGGAAGCGGCCTGCAAGCTGAGTGGGAGTGGGGGAGGGGAGGGAGACAGCTGAAGCCTAGTCCAGAAGGGCGGCGATGGAAGAGCTGCAGCTGGGTCAGAGCCTGGAGGGAGGGCGGGGCCTTCACTGAGGACCCCCCCGCCCCCCCGAGGCCAGCCCTAGGCCCCGGCGGTCACGCATGCGCCCTTGGCCTGTGCGGTGTGTGGGGGGTTGAACCCAAGCCCGCAGGGCTCCCGGAGCGGCCAGAGAAAGAAGGGCCCATGGAGAGGTAGGCGAGGTGGGCAGGGGGCGCCACCTTACTCTCCTCAGCTCCCTGAGGGAGAGAGAGAGAGACAGAGACAGAGAGAGAGATCCCTGACCTCTGAGTCTCTGCCTCCACCGCTGGCTGGTGCCAACTCACGCGCCATCCCACTTCCAGCCATCACCCCCACGCCTGCCCCGGGGCCAGCCCCACCACAGACAGGCCGGTTGGTTCCTGCTCACCTCTGTGCCGTCCCTTCCCGACCTGACCCCAGTGCAGGGGATAAGCTTCAGACAAGTCTTTCCATGTCCCTCTGCATGACAATAGACTTCCTCCCCTCTCCCATTCCACTGGCCCACCCGGGACATCCACCTTTGTCATTAGCTCAGGAGAGGATGCAAGATGAGAATCTCTGCTATTGTGTGGGGAGACTCAGTTTCCCGGGTTTCCCCCATGGACACATGTTCTTCAGCTGGGTCTGATTTTCTCCAGAGAAGCTGTCTTGGGAAGGATTTGGCCAGCCCTAAGAACCTGAAGGGAAAGGGCGGAGGGGGGTTCTCTCTCTGCCCCCGACAGCCCCGAGCTGGGTCGGTCCCTCAGACCTGGCCAGGGGCATCCCATCCCCCGGCGCCCTTCCCCGGGGCATCCAAGGGCAGGCTCGGCGCCGGCCCCACCCCGCTCGCCACTGCCCGACCATCGTCCTCCCTCGGGGGGCCTGGGCAGGACAGGGACCCGGCTGTGGGAGGCCTCCAGATCTCAGGCCTGGCACACCGTTTACCAGGCTGCTTCCTCCTCTGACGGGGGCCCAGCACACGCCCCAGGAGACTTGGCAGCCGCCCCCAGGGCTCTATCCTCTGGAACTCGTCCCCTTGGAAGGGGCCTGGCCCAGGTGCCAGGTTCGGCTGGTCGGCCAGCCTCCTTTGGAGAAAGCAGGCAAGCCGAGCCAGGCTTGCAGTGGCCCTGGCGTGACACCTGCCACCTCAGGCAGAGGGCCTCCCGCGTGCCCTCCATGGCGGGTTTCTCCCCGGAGCCGTGGCCTGGGCACTAGGAAGGCCGGGCCTCCCCGACTCCCGGGAGGAGGGGCTAGCCCAGTTGCGCCCTGGCCCCCAAACCCTCTGGTGCCATCTGCCTGTCTCGGCACTTCTGACTCCACAGAGCCTTTCGTACATCTGGGCTGCCTGCCGTGGCAAAGTGCAGGCGTGGGGTGAGGCCATGGTTTTGTCTTTCCAGGAAAAAATGAGCCCCTGGCCGAAGCAGCAGGCCCAGGCAGAGCCTTGAGCTTAAAGTCCAGTAGGTCTGTGGCCCTCAGGGCCAGAGCCATGCTTTCAAGGCAGGGAAGCGGCCTGCAAGCTGAGTGGGAGTGGGGGAGGGGAGGGAGACAGCTGAAGCCTAGTCCAGAAGGGCGGCGATGGAAGAGCTGCAGCTGGGTCAGAGCCTGGAGGGAGGGCGGGGCCTTCACTGAGGAACCCCCCCCCCCCCGAGGCCAGCCCTAGGCTCGGGCGGTCACGCATGCGCCCTTGGCCTGTGCGGTGTGTGTGGGGTTGAACCCAAGCCCGCAGGGCTCCCGGAGCGGCCAGAGAAAGAAGGGCCCATGGAGAGGTAGGCGAGGTGGGCAGGGGGCGCCACCTTACTCTCCTCAGCTCCCTGAGGGAGAGAGAGAGAGACAGAGACAGAGAGAGAGATCCCTGACCTCTGAGTCTCTGCCTCCACCGCTGGCTGGTGCCAACTCACGCGCCATCCCACTTCCAGCCATCACCCCCACGCCTGCCCCGGGGCCAGCCCCACCACAGACAGGCCGGTTGGTTCCTGCTCACCTCTGTGCCGTCCCTTCCCGACATGACCCCAGTGCAGGGGATAAGCTTCAGACAAGTCTTTCCATGTCCCTCTGCATGACAATAGACTTCCTCCCCTCTCCCATTCCACAGGCCCACCCGGGACATCCACCTTTGTCATTAGCTCAGGAGAGGATGCAAGATGAGAATCTCTGCTATTGTGTGGGGAGACTCAGTTTCCCGGGTTTCCCCCATGGACACATGTTCTTCAGCTGGGTCTGATTTTCTCCAGACAAGCTGTCTTGGGAAGGATTTGGCCAGCCCTAAGAACCTGAAGGGAAAGGGCGGAGGGGGGTTCTCTCTCTGCCCCCGACAGCCCCGAGCTGGGTCGGTCCCTCAGACATGGCCAGGGGCATCCCATCCCCCGGCGCCCTTCCCCGGGGCATCCAAGGGCAGGCTCGGCTCCAGCCCCACCCCGCTCGCCACTGCCCGACCATCGTCCTCACTCGGGGGGCCTGGGCAGGACAGGGACCCGGCTGTGGGAGGCCTCCAGATCTCAGGCCTGGCACACCGTTTACCAGGCTGCTTCCTCCTCTGACGGGGGCCCAGCACACGCCCCAGGAGACTTGGCAGCCGCCCCCAGGGCTCTATCCTCTGGAACTCGTCCCCTTGGAAGGGGCCTGGCCCAGGTGCCAGGTTCGGCTGGTCGGCCAGCCTCCTTTGGAGAAAGCAGGCAAGCCGAGCCAGGCTTGCAGTGGCCCTGGCGTGACACCTGCCACCTCAGGCAGAGGGCCTCCCGCGTGCCCTCCATGGCGGGTTTCTCCCCGGAGCTGTGGCCTGGGCACTAGGAAGGCCGGGCCTCCCCGACTCCCGGGAGGAGGGGCTAGCCCAGTTGCGCCCTGGCCCCCAAACCCTCTGGTGCCATCTGCCTGTCTCGGCACTTCTGACTCCACAGAGCCTTTCGTACATCTGGGCTGCCTGCCGTGGCAAAGTGCAGGCGTGGGGTGAGGCCATGGTTTTGTCTTTCCAGGAAAAAATGAGCCCCTGGCCGAAGCAGCAGGCCCAGGCAGAGCCTTGAGCTTAAAGTCCAGTAGGTCTGTGGCCCTCAGGGCCAGAGCCATGCTTTCAAGGCAGGGAAGCGGCCTGCAAGCTGAGTGGGAGTGGGGGAGGGGAGGGAGACAGCTGAAGCCTAGTCCAGAAGGGCGGCGATGGAAGAGCTGCAGCTGGGTCAGAGCCTGGAGGGAGGGCGGGGCCTTCACTGAGGACCCCCACCCCCCGAGGCCAGCCCTAGGCCCCGGCGGTCACGCATGCGCCCTTGGCCTGTGCGGTGTGTGGGGGGTTGAACCCAAGCCCGCAGGGCTCCCGGAGCGGCCAGAGAAAGAAGGGCCCATGGAGAGGTAGGCGAGGTGGGCAGGGGGCGCCACCTTACTCTCCTCAGCTCCCTGAGGGAGAGAGAGAGAGACAGAGACAGAGAGAGAGATCCCTGACCTCTGAGTCTCTGCCTCCACCGCTGGCTGGTGCCAACTCACGCGCCATCCCACTTCCAGCCATCACCCCCACGCCTGCCCCGGGGCCAGCCCCACCACAGACAGGCCGGTTGGTTCCTGCTCACCTCTGTGCCGTCCCTTCCCGACATGACCCCAGTGCAGGGGATAAGCTTCAGACAAGTCTTTCCATGTCCCTCTGCATGACAATAGACTTCCTCCCCTCTCCCATTCCACAGGCCCACCCGGGACATCCACCTTTGTCATTAGCTCAGGAGAGGATGCAAGATGAGAATCTCTGCTATTGTGTGGGGAGACTCAGTTTCCCGGGTTTCCCCCATGGACACATGTTCTTCAGCTGGGTCTGATTTTCTCCAGACAAGCTGTCTTGGGAAGGATTTGGCCAGCCCTAAGAACCTGAAGGGAAAGGGTGGAGGGGGGTTCTCTCTCTGCCCCCGACAGCCCCGAGCTGGGTCGGTCCCTCAGACCTGGCCAGGGGCAGCCCATCCCCCGGCGCCCTTCCCCGGGGCATCCAAGGGCAGGCTCGGCTCCAGCCCCACCCCGCTCGCCACTGCCCGACCATCGTCCTCCCTCGGGGGGCCTGGGCAGGACAGGGACCCGGCTGTGGGAGGCCTCCAGATCTCAGGCCTGGCACACCGTTTACCAGGCTGCTTCCTCCTCTGACGGGGGCCCAGCACACGCCCCAGGAGACTTGGCAGCCGCCCCCAGGGCTCTATCCTCTGCAACTCGTCCCCTTGGAAGGGGCCTGGCCCAGGTGCCAGGTTCGGCTGGTCGGCCAGCCTCCTTTGGAGAAAGCAGGCAAGCCGAGCCAGGCTTGCAGTGGCCCTGGCGTGACACCTGCCACCTCAGGCAGAGGGCCTCCCGCGTGCCCTCCATGGCGGGTTTCTCCCCGGAGCCGTGGCCTGGGCACTAGGAAGGCCGGGCCTCCCCGACTCCCGGGAGGAGGGGCTAGCCCAGTTGCGCCCTGGCCCCCAAACCCTCTGGTGCCATCTGCCTGTCTCGGCATTTCTGACTCCACAGAGCCTTTCGTACATCTGGGCTGCCTGCCGTGGCAAAGTGCAGGCGTGGGGTGAGGCCATGGTTTTGTCTTTCCAGGAAAAAATGAGCCCCTGGCCGAAGCAGCAGGCCCAGGCAGAGCCTTGAGCTTAAAGTCCAGTAGGTCTGTGGCCCTCAGGGCCAGAGCCATGCTTTCAAGGCAGGGAAGCGGCCTGCAAGCTGAGTGGGAGTGGGGGAGGGGAGGGAGACAGCTGAAGCCTAGTCCAGAAGGGCGGCGATGGAAGAGCTGCAGCTGGGTCAGAGCCTGGAGGGAGGGCGGGGCCTTCACTGAGGACCCCCCCCCCCCGAGGCCAGCCCTAGGCCCCGGCGGTCACGCATGCGCCCTTGGCCTGTGCGGTGTGTGGGGGGTTGAACCCAAGCCCGCAGGGCTCCCGGAGCGGCTAGAGAAAGAAGGGCCCATGGAGAGGTAGGCGAGGTGGGCAGGGGGCGCCACCTTACTCTCCTCAGCTCCCTGAGGGAGAGAGAGAGAGACAGAGACAGAGAGAGAGATCCCTGACCTCTGAGTCTCTGCCTCCACCGCTGGCTGGTGCCAACTCACGCGCCATCCCACTTCCAGCCATCACCCCCACGCCTGCCCCGGGGCCAGCCCCACCACAGACAGGCCGGTTGGTTCCTGCTGACCTCTGTGCCGTCCCTTCCCGACATGACCCCAGTGCAGGGGATAAGCTTCAGACAAGTCTTTCCATGTCCCTCTGCATGACAATAGACTTCCTCCCCTCTCCCATTCCACAGGCCCACCCGGGACATCCACCTTTGTCATTAGCTCAGGAGAGGATGCAAGATGAGAATCTCTGCTATTGTGTGGGGAGACTCAGTTTCCCGGGTTTCCCCCATGGACACATGTTCTTCAGCTGGGTCTGATTTTCTCCAGACAAGCTGTCTTGGGAAGGATTTGGCCAACCCTAAGAACCTGAAGGGAAAGGGCGGAGGGGGGTTCTCTCTCTGCCCCCGACAGCCCCGAGCTGGGTCGGTCCCTCAGACCTGGCCAGGGGCAGCCCATCCCCCGGCGCCCTTCCCCGGGGCATCCAAGGGCAGGCTCGGCTCCAGCCCCACCCCGCTCGCCACTGCCCGACCATCGTCCTCCCTCGGGGGGCCTGGGCAGGACAGGGACCCGGCTGTGGGAGGCCTCCAGATCTCAGGCCTGGCACACCGTTTACCAGGCTGCTTCCTCCTCTGACGGGGGCCCAGCACACGCCCCAGGAGACTTGGCAGCCGCACCCAGGGCTCTATCCTCTGGAACTCGTCCCCTTGGAAGGGGCCTGGCCCAGGTGCCAGGTTCGGCTGGTCGGCCAGTCTCCTTTGGAGAAAGCAGGCAAGCCGAGCCAGGCTTGCAGTGGCCCTGGCGTGACACATGCCACCTCAGGCAGAGGGCCTCCCGCGTGCCCTCCATGGCGGGTTTCTCCCCGGAGCTGTGGCCTGGGCACTAGGAAGGCCGGGCCTCCCCGACTCCCGGGAGGAGGGGCTAGCCCAGTTGCGCCCTGGCCCCCAAACCCTCTGGTGCCATCTGCCTGTCTCGGCACTTCTGACTCCACAGAGCCTTTCCTACATCTGGGCTGCCTGCCGTGGCAAAGTGCAGGCGTGGGGTGAGGCCATGGTTTTGTCTTTCCAGGAAAAAATGAGCCCCTGGCCGAAGCAGCAGGCCCAGGCAGAGCCTTGAGCTTAAAGCCCAGTAGGTCTGTGGCCCTCAGGGCCAGAGCCATGCTTTCAAGGCAGGGAAGCGGTCTGCAAGCTGAGTGGGAGTGGGGGAGGGGAGGGAGACAGCTGAAGCCGAGTCCAGAACGGCGGCGATGGAAGAGCTGCAGCTGGGTCAGAGCCTGGAGGGAGGGCGGGGCCTTCATTGAGGACCCCCCCCCCCCCCGAGGCCAGCCCAAGGCCCCGGCGGTCGCGCATGCGCCCTTGGCCTGTGCGGTGTGTGGGGGGTTGAACCCAAGCCCGCAGGGCTCCCGGAGCGGCCAGAGAAAGAAGGGCCCGTGGAGAGGTAGGCGAGGTGGGCAGGGGGCGCCACCTTACTCTCCTCAGCTCCCTGAGGGAGAGAGAGAGAGACAGAGACAGAGAGAGAGATCCCTGACCTCTGAGTCTCTGCCTCCACCGCTGGCTGGTGCCAACTCACGCGCCATCCCACTTCCAGCCATCACCCCCACGCCTGCCCCGGGGCCAGCCCCACCACAGACAGGCCGGTTGGTTCCTGCTCACCTCTGTGCCCTCCCTTCCCGACATGACCCCAGTGCAGGGGATAAGCTTCAGACAAGTCTTTCCATGTCCCTCTGCATGACAATAGACTTCCTCCCCTCTCCCATTCCACAGGCCCACCCGGGACATCCACCTTTGTCATTAGCTCAGGAGAGGATGCAAGATGAGAATCTCTGCTATTGTGTGGGGAGACTCAGTTTCCCGGGTTTCCCCCATGGACACATGTTCTTCAGCTGGGTCTGATTTTCTCCAGACAAGCTGTCTTGGGAAGGATTTGGCCAGCCCTAAGAACCTGAAGGGAAAGGGCGGAGGGGGGTTCTCTCTCTGCCCCCGACAGCCCCGAGCTGGGTCGGTCCCTCAGACCTGGCCAGGGGCATCCCATCCCCCGGCGCCCTTCCCCGGGGCATCCAAGGGCAGGCTCGGCTCCAGCCCCACCCCGCTCGCCACTGCCCGACCATCGTCCTCCCTCGGGGGGCCTGGGCAGGACAGGGACCCGGCTGTGGGAGGCCTCCAGATCTCAGGCCTGGCACACCGTTTACCAGGCTGCTTCCTCCTCTGACGGGGGCCCAGCACACGCCCCAGGAGACTTGGCAGCCGCCCCCAGGGCTCTATCCTCTGCAACTCGTCCCCTTGGAAGGGGCCTGGCCCAGGTGCCAGGTTCGGCTGGTCGGCCAGCCTCCTTTGGAGAAAGCAGGCAAGCCGAGCCAGGCTTGCAGTGGCCCTGGCGTGACACCTGCCACCTCAGGCAGAGGGCCTCCCGCGTGCCCTCCATGGCGGGTTTCTCCCCGGAGCCGTGGCCTGGGCACTAGGAAGGCCGGGCCTCCCCGACTCCCGGGAGGAGGGGCTAGCCCAGTTGCGCCCTGGCCCCCAAACCCTCTGGTGCCATCTGCCTGTCTCGGCATTTCTGACTCCACAGAGCCTTTCGTACATCTGGGCTGCCTGCCGTGGCAAAGTGCAGGCGTGGGGTGAGGCCATGGTTTTGTCTTTCCAGGAAAAAATGAGCCCCTGGCCGAAGCAGCAGGCCCAGGCAGAGCCTTGAGCTTAAAGTCCAGTAGGTCTGTGGCCCTCAGGGCCAGAGCCATGCTTTCAAGGCAGGGAAGCGGCCTGCAAGCTGAGTGGGAGTGGGGGAGGGGAGGGAGACAGCTGAAGCCTAGTCCAGAAGGGCGGCGATGGAAGAGCTGCAGCTGGGTCAGAGCCTGGAGGGAGGGCGGGGCCTTCACTGAGGACCCCCCCCCCCCCCGAGGCCAGCCCTAGGCCCCGGCGGTCACGCATGCGCCCTTGGCCTGTGCGGTGTGTGGGGGGTTGAACCCAAGCCCGCAGGGCTCCCGGAGCGGCTAGAGAAAGAAGGGCCCATGGAGAGGTAGGCGAGGTGGGCAGGGGGCGCCACCTTACTCTCCTCAGCTCCCTGAGGGAGAGAGAGAGAGACAGAGACAGAGAGAGAGATCCCTGACCTCTGAGTCTCTGCCTCCACCGCTGGCTGGTGCCAACTCACGCGCCATCCCACTTCCAGCCATCACCCCCACGCCTGCCCCGGGGCCAGCCCCACCACAGACAGGCCGGTTGGTTCCTGCTGACCTCTGTGCCGTCCCTTCCCGACATGACCCCAGTGCAGGGGATAAGCTTCAGACAAGTCTTTCCATGTCCCTCTGCATGACAATAGACTTCCTCCCCTCTCCCATTCCACAGGCCCACCCGGGACATCCACCTTTGTCATTAGCTCAGGAGAGGATGCAAGATGAGAATCTCTGCTATTGTGTGGGGAGACTCAGTTTCCCGGGTTTCCCCCATGGACACATGTTCTTCAGCTGGGTCTGATTTTCTCCAGACAAGCTGTCTTGGGAAGGATTTGGCCAACCCTAAGAACCTGAAGGGAAAGGGCGGAGGGGGGTTCTCTCTCTGCCCCCGACAGCCCCGAGCTGGGTCGGTCCCTCAGACCTGGCCAGGGGCAGCCCATCCCCCGGCGCCCTTCCCCGGGGCATCCAAGGGCAGGCTCGGCTCCAGCCCCACCCCGCTCGCCACTGCCCGACCATCGTCCTCCCTCGGGGGGCCTGGGCAGGACAGGGACCCGGCTGTGGGAGGCCTCCAGATCTCAGGCCTGGCACACCGTTTACCAGGCTGCTTCCTCCTCTGACGGGGGCCCAGCACACGCCCCAGGAGACTTGGCAGCCGCACCCAGGGCTCTATCCTCTGGAACTCGTCCCCTTGGAAGGGGCCTGGCCCAGGTGCCAGGTTCGGCTGGTCGGCCAGTCTCCTTTGGAGAAAGCAGGCAAGCCGAGCCAGGCTTGCAGTGGCCCTGGCGTGACACATGCCACCTCAGGCAGAGGGCCTCCCGCGTGCCCTCCATGGCGGGTTTCTCCCCGGAGCTGTGGCCTGGGCACTAGGAAGGCCGGGCCTCCCCGACTCCCGGGAGGAGGGGCTAGCCCAGTTGCGCCCTGGCCCCCAAACCCTCTGGTGCCATCTGCCTGTCTCGGCACTTCTGACTCCACAGAGCCTTTCCTACATCTGGGCTGCCTGCCGTGGCAAAGTGCAGGCGTGGGGTGAGGCCATGGTTTTGTCTTTCCAGGAAAAAATGAGCCCCTGGCCGAAGCAGCAGGCCCAGGCAGAGCCTTGAGCTTAAAGCCCAGTAGGTCTGTGGCCCTCAGGGCCAGAGCCATGCTTTCAAGGCAGGGAAGCGGTCTGCAAGCTGAGTGGGAGTGGGGGAGGGGAGGGAGACAGCTGAAGCCGAGTCCAGAACGGCGGCGATGGAAGAGCTGCAGCTGGGTCAGAGCCTGGAGGGAGGGCGGGGCCTTCATTGAGGACCCCCCCCCCCCGAGGCCAGCCCAAGGCCCCGGCGGTCGCGCATGCGCCCTTGGCCTGTGCGGTGTGTGGGGGGTTGAACCCAAGCCCGCAGGGCTCCCGGAGCGGCCAGAGAAAGAAGGGCCCGTGGAGAGGTAGGCGAGGTGGGCAGGGGGCGCCACCTTACTCTCCTCAGCTCCCTGAGGGAGAGAGAGAGAGACAGAGACAGAGAGAGAGATCCCTGACCTCTGAGTCTCTGCCTCCACCGCTGGCTGGTGCCAACTCACGCGCCATCCCACTTCCAGCCATCACCCCCACGCCTGCCCCGGGGCCAGCCCCACCACAGACAGGCCGGTTGGTTCCTGCTCACCTCTGTGCCCTCCCTTCCCGACATGACCCCAGTGCAGGGGATAAGCTTCAGACAAGTCTTTCCATGTCCCTCTGCATGACAATAGACTTCCTCCCCTCTCCCATTCCACAGGCCCACCCGGGACATCCACCTTTGTCATTAGCTCAGGAGAGGATGCAAGATGAGAATCTCTGCTATTGTGTGGGGAGACTCAGTTTCCCGGGTTTCCCCCATGGACACATGTTCTTCAGCTGGGTCTGATTTTCTCCAGACAAGCTGTCTTGGGAAGGATTTGGCCAGCCCTAAGAACCTGAAGGGAAAGGGCGGAGGGGGGTTCTCTCTCTGCCCCCGACAGCCCCGAGCTGGGTCGGTCCCTCAGACCTGGCCAGGGGCAGCCCATCCCCCGGCGCCCTTCCCCGGGGCATCCAAGGGCAGGCTCGGCTCCAGCCCCACCCCGCTCGCCACTGCCCGACCATCGTCCTCCCTCGGGGGTCCTGGGCAGGACAGGGACCCGGCTGTGGGAGGCCTCCAGATCTCAGGCCTGGCACACCGTTTACCAGGCTGCTTCCTCCTCTGACGGGGGCCCAGCACACGCCCCAGGAGACTTGGCAGCCGCCCCCAGGGCTCTATCCTCTGGAACTCGTCCCCTTGGAAGGGGCCTGGCCCAGGTGCCAGGTTCGGCTGGTCGGCCAGCCTCCTTTGGAGAAAGCAGGCAAGCCGAGCCAGGCTTGCAGTGGCCCTGGCGTGACACCTGCCACCTCAGGCAGAGGGCCTCCCGCGTGCCCTCCATGGCGGGTTTCTCCCCGGAGCCGTGGCCTGGGCACTAGGAAGGCCGGGCCTCCCCGACTCCCGGGAGGAGGGGCTAGCCCAGTTGCGCCCTGGCCCCCAAACCCTCTGGTGCCATCTGCCTGTCTCGGCACTTCTGACTCCACAGAGCCTTTCCTACATCTGGGCTGCCTGCCGTGGCAAAGTGCAGGCGTGGGGTGAGGCCATGGTTTTGTCTTTCCAGGAAAAAATGAGCCCCTGGCCGAAGCAGCAGGCCCAGGCAGAGCCTTGAGCTTGAAGCCCAGTAGGTCTGTGGCCCTCAGGGCCAGAGCCATGCTTTCAAGGCAGGGAAGCGGCCTGCAAGCTGAGTGGGAGTGGGGGAGGGGAGGGAGACAGCTGAAGCTGAGTCCAGAAGGGCGGCGATGGAAGAGCTGCAGCTGGGTCAGAGCCTGGAGGGAGGGCGGGGCCTTCACTGAGGACCCCCCCCCGCGAGGCCAGCCCAAGGCCCCGGAGGTCGCGCATGCGCCCTTGGCCTGTGCGGTGTGTGGGGGGTTGAACCCAAGCCCGCAGGGCTCCCGGAGCGGCCAGAGAAAGAAGGGCCCATGGAGAGGTAGGCGAGGTGGGCAGGGGGCGCCACCTTACTCTCCTCAGCACCCTGAGGGAGAGAGAGAGAGACAGAGACAGAGAGAGAGATCCCTGACCTCTGAGTCTCTGCCTCCACCGCTGGCTGGTGCCAACTCACGCGCCATCCCACTTCCAGCCATCACCCCCACGCCTGCCCCGGGGCCAGCCCCACCACAGACAGGCCGGTTGGTTCCTGCTCACCTCTGTGCCGTCCCTTCCCGACCTGACCCCAGTGCAGGGGATAAGCTTCAGACAAGTCTTTCCATGTCCCTCTGCATGACAATAGACTTCCTCCCCTCTCCCATTCCACAGGCCCACCCGGGACATCCACCTTTGTCATTAGCTCAGGAGAGGATGCAAGATGAGAATCTCTGCTATTGTGTGGGGAGACTCAGTTTCCCGGGTTTCCCCCATGGACACATGTTCTTCAGCTGGGTCTGATTTTCTCCAGACAAGCTGTCTTGGGAAGGATTTGGCCAGCCCTAAGAACCTGAAGGGAAAGGGCGGAGGGGGGTTCTCTCTCTGCCCCCGACAGCCCCGAGCTGGGTCGGTCCCTCAGACCTGGCCAGGGGCATCCCATCCCCCGGCGCCCTTCCCCGGGGCATCCAAGGGCAGGCTCGGCGCCGGCCCCACCCCGCTCGCCACTGCCCGACCATCGTCCTCCCTCGGGGGGCCTGGGCAGGACAGGGACCCGGCTGTGGGAGGCCTCCAGATCTCAGGCCTGGCACACCGTTTACCAGGCTGCTTCCTCCTCTGACGGGGGCCCAGCACACGCCCCAGGAGACTTGGCAGCCGCCCCCAGGGCTCTAGCCTCTGGAACTCGTCCCCTTGGAAGGGGCCTGGCCCAGGTGCCAGGTTCGGCTGGTCGGCCAGTCTCCTTTGGAGAAAGCAGGCAAGCCGAGCCAGGCTTGCAGTGGCCCTGGCGTGACACCTGCCACCTCAGGCAGAGGGCCTCCCGCGTGCCCTCCATGGCGGGTTTCTCCCCGGAGCCGTGGCCTGGGCACTAGGAAGGCCGGGCCTCCCCGACTCCCGGGAGGAGGGGCTAGCCCAGTTGCGCCCTGGCCCCCAAACCCTCTGGTGCCATCTGCCTGTCTCGGCACTTCTGACTCCACAGAGCCTTTCCTACATCTGGGCTGCCTGCCGTGGCAAAGTGCAGGCGTGGGGTGAGGCCATGGTTTTGTCTTTCCAGGAAAAAATGAGCCCCTGGCCGAAGCAGCAGACCCAGGCAGAGCTTTGAGCTTGAAGCCCAGTAGGTCTGTGGCCCTCAGGGCCAGAGCCATGCTTTCAAGGCAGGGAAGCGGCCTGCAAGCTGAGTGGGAGTGGGGGAGGGGAGGGAGACAGCTGAAGCTGAGTCCAGAAGGGCGGCGATGGAAGAGCTGCAGCTGGGTCAGAGCCTGGAGGGAGGGCGGGGCCTTCACTGAGGACCCCCCCCCCCCCGAGGCCAGCCCAAGGCCCCGGAGGTCGCGCATACGCCCTTGGCCTGTGCGGTGTGTGGGGGGTTGAACCCAAGCCCGCAGGGCTCCCGGAGCGGCCAGAGAAAGAAGGGCCCATGGAGAGGTAGGCGAGGTGGGCAGGGGGCGCCACCTTACTCTCCTCAGCTCCCTGAGGGAGAGAGAGAGAGACAGAGACAGAGAGAGAGATCCCTGACCTCTGAGTCTCTGCCTCCACCGCTGGCTGGTGCCAACTCACGCGCCATCCCACTTCCAGCCATCACCCCCACGCCTGCCCCGGGGCCAGCCCCACCACAGACAGGCCGGTTGGTTCCTGCTCACCTCTGTGCCGTCCCTTCCCGACCTGACCCCAGTGCAGGGGATAAGCTTCAGACAAGTCTTTCCATGTCCCTCTGCATGACAATAGACTTCCTCCCCTCTCCCATTCCACAGGCCCACCCGGGACATCCACCTTTGTCATTAGCTCAGGAGAGGATGCAAGATGAGAATCTCTGCTATTGTGTGGGGAGACTCAGTTTCCCGGGTTTCCCCCATGGACACATGTTCTTCAGCTGGGTCTGATTTTCTCCAGACAAGCTGTCTTGGGAAGGATTTGGCCAGCCCTAAGAACCTGAAGGGAAAGGGCGGAGGGGGGTTCTCTCTCTGCCCCCGACAGCCCCGAGCTGGGTCGGTCCCTCAGACCTGGCCAGGGGCATCCCATCCCCCGGCGCCCTTCCCCGGGGCATCCAAGGGCAGGCTCGGCGCCGGCCCCACCCCGCTCGCCACTGCCCGACCATCGTCCTCCCTCGGGGGGCCTGGGCAGGACAGGGACCCGGCTGTGGGAGGCCTCCAGATCTCAGGCCTGGCACACCGTTTACCAGGCTGCTTCCTCCTCTGACGGGGGCCCAGCACACGCCCCAGGAGACTTGGCAGCCGCCCCCAGGGCTCTATCCTCTGGAACTCGTCCCCTTGGAAGGGGCCTGGCCCAGGTGCCAGGTTCGGCTGGTCGGCCAGCCTCCTTTGGAGAAAGCAGGCAAGCCGAGCCAGGCTTGCAGTGGCCCTGGCGTGACACCTGCCACCTCAGGCAGAGGGCCTCCCGCGTGCCCTCCATGGCGGGTTTCTCCCCGGAGCCGTGGCCTGGGCACTAGGAAGGCCGGGCCTCCCCGACTCCCGGGAGGAGGGGCTAGCCCAGTTGCGCCCTGGCCCCCAAACCCTCTGGTGCCATCTGCCTGTCTCGGCACTTCTGACTCCACAGAGCCTTTCCTACATCTGGGCTGCCTGCCGTGGCAAAGTGCAGGCGTGGGGTGAGGCCATGGTTTTGTCTTTCCAGGAAAAAATGAGCCCCTGGCCGAAGCAGCAGGCCCAGGCAGAGCCTTGAGCTTGAAGCCCAGTAGGTCTGTGGCCCTCAGGGCCAGAGCCATGCTTTCAAGGCAGGGAAGCGGCCTGCAAGCTGAGTGGGAGTGGGGGAGGGGAGGGAGACAGCTGAAGCTGAGTCCAGAAGGGCGGCCATGGAAGAGCTGCAGCTGGGTCAGAGCCTGGAGGGAGGGCGGGGCCTTCACTGAGGACCCCCCCCCCCCCCCCCCGAGGCCAGCCCAAGGCCCCGGAGGTCGCGCATGCGCCCTTGGCCTGTGCGGTGTGTGGGGGGTTGAACCCAAGCCCGCAGGGCTCCCGGAGCGGCCAGAGAAAGAAGGGCCCATGGAGAGGTAGGCGAGGTGGGCAGGGGGCGCCACCTTACTCTCCTCAGCACCCTGAGGGAGAGAGAGAGAGACAGAGACAGAGAGAGAGATCCCTGACCTCTGAGTCTCTGCCTCCACCGCTGGCTGGTGCCAACTCACGCGCCATCCCACTTCCAGCCATCACCCCCACGCCTGCCCCGGGGCCAGCCCCACCACAGACAGGCCGGTTGGTTCCTGCTCACCTCTGTGCCGTCCCTTCCCGACCTGACCCCAGTGCAGGGGATAAGCTTCAGACAAGTCTTTCCATGTCCCTCTGCATGACAATAGACTTCCTCCCCTCTCCCATTCCACAGGCCCACCCGGGACATCCACCTTTGTCATTAGCTCAGGAGAGGATGCAAGATGAGAATCTCTGCTATTGTGTGGGGAGACTCAGTTTCCCGGGTTTCCCCCATGGACACATGTTCTTCAGCTGGGTCTGATTTTCTCCAGACAAGCTGTCTTGGGAAGGATTTGGCCAGCCCTAAGAACCTGAAGGGAAAGGGCGGAGGGGGGTTCTCTCTCTGCCCCCGACAGCCCCGAGCTGGGTCGGTCCCTCAGACCTGGCCAGGGGCATCCCATCCCCCGGCGCCCTTCCCCGGGGCATCCAAGGGCAGGCTCGGCGCCGGCCCCACCCCGCTCGCCACTGCCCGACCATCGTCCTCCCTCGGGGGGCCTGGGCAGGACAGGGACCCGGCTGTGGGAGGCCTCCAGATCTCAGGCCTGGCACACCGTTTACCAGGCTGCTTCCTCCTCTGACGGGGGCCCAGCACACGCCCCAGGAGACTTGGCAGCCGCCCCCAGGGCTCTATCCTCTGGAACTCGTCCCCTTGGAAGGGGCCTGGCCCAGGTGCCAGGTTCGGCTGGTCGGCCAGCCTCCTTTGGAGAAAGCAGGCAAGCCGAGCCAGGCTTGCAGTGGCCCTGGCGTGACACCTGCCACCTCAGGCAGAGGGCCTCCCGCGTGCCCTCCATGGCGGGTTTCTCCCCGGAGCCGTGGCCTGGGCACTAGGAAGGCCGGGCCTCCCCGACTCCCGGGAGGAGGGGCTAGCCCAGTTGCGCCCTGGCCCCCAAACCCTCTGGTGCCATCTGCCTGTCTCGGCACTTCTGACTCCACAGAGCCTTTCCTACATCTGGGCTGCCTGCCGTGGCAAAGTGCAGGCGTGGGGTGAGGCCATGGTTTTGTCTTTCCAGGAAAAAATGAGCCCCTGGCCGAAGCAGCAGGCCCAGGCAGAGCCTTGAGCTTAAAGCCCAGTAGGTCTGTGGCCCTCAGGGCCAGAGCCATGCTTTCAAGGCAGGGAAGCGGCCTGCAAGCTGAGTGGGAGTGGGGGAGGGGAGGGAGACAGCTGAAGCCGAGTCCAGAAGGGCGGCGATGGAAGAGCTGCAGCTGGGTCAGAGCCTGGAGGGAGGGCGGGGCCTTCACTGAGGACCCCCCCCCCCGAGGCCAGCCCTAGGCCCCGGCGGTCACGCATGCGCCCTTGGTCTGTGCGGTGTGTGGGGGGTTGAACCCAAGCCCGCAGGGCTCCCGGAGCGGCCAGAGAAAGAAGGGCCCATGGAGAGGTAGGCGAGGTGGGCAGGGGGCGCCACCTTACTCTCCTCAGCTCCCTGAGGGAGAGAGAGAGAGACAGAGACAGAGAGAGAGATCCCTGACCTCTGAGTCTCTGCCTCCACCGCTGGCTGGTGCCAACTCACGCGCCATCCCACTTCCAGCCATCACCCCCACGCCTGCCCCGGGGCCAGCCCCACCACAGACAGGCCGGTTGGTTCCTGCTCACCTCTGTGCAGTCCCTTCCCGACCTGACCCCAGTGCAGGGGATAAGCTTCAGACAAGTCTTTCCATGTCCCTCTGCATGACAATAGACTTCCTCCCCTCTCCCATTCCACAGGCCCACCCGGGACATCCACCTTTGTCATTAGCTCAGGAGAGGATGCAAGATGAGAATCTCTGCTATTGTGTGGGGAGACTCAGTTTCCCGGGTTTCCCCCATGGACACATGTTCTTCAGCTGGGTCTGATTTTCTCCAGACAAGCTGCCTTGGGAAGGATTTGGCCAGCCCTAAGAACCTGAAGGGAAAGGGCGGAGGGGGGTTCTCTCTCTGCCCCCGACAGCCCCGAGCTGGGTCGGTCCCTCAGACCTGGCCAGGGGCATCCCATCCCCCGGCGCCCTTCCCCGGGGCATCCAAGGGCAGACTCGGCGCCAGCCCCACCACGCTCGCCACTGCCCGACCATCGTCCTCCCTCGGGGGGCCTGGGCAAGACAGGGACCCGGCTGTGGGAGGCCTCCAGATCTCAGGCCTGGCACACCGTTTACCAGGCTGCTTCCTCCTCTGACGGGGGCCCAGCACACGCCCCAGGAGACTTGGCAGCCGCCCCCAGGGCTCTATCCTCTGGAACTCGTCCCCTTGGAAGGGGCCTGGCCCAGGTGCCAGGTTCGGCTGGTCGGCCAGCCTCCTTTGGAGAAAGCAGGCAAGCCGAGCCAGGCTTGCAGTGGCCCTGGCGTGACACCTGCCACCTCAGGCAGAGGGCCTCCCGCGTGCCCTCCATGGCGGGTTTCTCCCCGGAGCCGTGGCCTGGGCACTAGGAAGGCCGGGCCTCCCCGACTCCCGGGAGGAGGGGCTAGCCCAGTTGCGCCCTGGCCCCCAAACCCTCTGGTGCCATCTGCCTGTCTCGGCACTTCTGACTCCACAGAGCCTTTCCTACATCTGGGCTGCCTGCCGTGGCAAAGTGCAGGCGTGGGGTGAGGCCATGGTTTTGTCTTTCCAGGAAAAAATGAGCCCCTGGCCGAAGCAGCAGGCCCAGGCAGAGCCTTGAGCTTAAAGCCCAGTAGGTCTGTGGCCCTCAGGGCCAGAGCCATGCTTTCAAGGCAGGGAAGCGGCCTGCAAGCTGAGTGGGAGTGGGGGAGGGGAGGGAGACAGCTGAAGCCTAGTCCAGAACGGCGGCGATGGAAGAGCTGCAGCTGGGTCAGAGCCTGGAGGGAGGGCGGGGCCTTCACTGAGGACCCCCCCCCCCCCGAGGCCAGCCCTAGGCCCTGGCGGTCGCGCATGCGCCCTTGGCCTGTGCGGTGTGTGGGGGGTTGAACCCAAGCCCGCAGGGCTCCCGGAGCGGCCAGAGAAAGAAGGGCCCATGGAGAGGTAGGCGAGGTGGGCAGGGGGCGCCACCTTACTCTCCTCAGCTCCCTGAGGGAGAGAGAGAGAGACAGAGACAGAGAGAGAGATCCCTGACCTCTGAGTCTCTGCCTCCACCGCTGGCTGGTGCCAACTCACGCGCCATCCCACTTCCAGCCATCACCCCCACGCCTGCCCCGGGGCCAGCCCCACCACAGACAGGCCGGTTGGTTCCTGCTCACCTCTGTGCAGTCCCTTCCCGACCTGACCCCAGTGCAGGGGATAAGCTTCAGACAAGTCTTTCCATGTCCCTCTGCATGACAATAGACTTCCTCCCCTCTCCCATTCCACAGGCCCACCCGGGACATCCACCTTTGTCATTAGCTCAGGAGAGGATGCAAGATGAGAATCTCTGCTATTGTGTGGGGAGACTCAGTTTCCCGGGTTTCCCCCATGGACACATGTTCTTCAGCTGGGTCTGATTTTCTCCAGACAAGCTGTCTTGGGAAGGATTTGGCCAGCCCTAAGAACCTGAAGGGAAAGGGCGGAGGGGGGTTCTCTCTCTGCCCCCGACAGCCCCGAGCTGGGTCGGTCCCTCAGACCTGGCCAGGGGCAGCCCATCCCCCGGCGCCCTTCCCCGGGGCATCCAAGGGCAGGCTCGGCGCCAGCCCCACCCCGCTCGCCACTGCCCGACCATCGTCCTCCCTCGGGGGGCCTGGGCAGGACAGGGACCCGGCTGTGGGAGGCCTCCAGATCTCAGGCCTGGCACACCGTTTACCAGGCTGCTTCCTCCTCTGACGGGGGCCCAGCACACGCCCCAGGAGACTTGGCAGCCGCCCCCAGGGCTCTATCCTCTGGAACTCGTCCCCTTGGAAGGGGCCTGGCCCAGGTGCCAGGTTCGGCTGGTCGGCCAGCCTCCTTTGGAGAAAGCAGGCAAGCCGAGCCAGGCTTGCAGTGGCCCTGGCGTGACACCTGCCACCTCAGGCAGAGGGCCTCCCGCGTGCCCTCCATGGCGGGTTTCTCCCCGGAGCCGTGGCCTGGGCACTAGGAAGGCCGGGCCTCCCCGACTCCCGGGAGGAGGGGCTAGCCCAGTTGCGCCCTGGCCCCCAAACCCTCTGGTGCCATCTGCCTGTCTCGGCACTTCTGACTCCACAGAGCCTTTCCTACATCTGGGCTGCCTGCCGTGGCAAAGTGCAGGCGTGGGGTGAGGCCATGGTTTTGTCTTTCCAGGAAAAAATGAGCCCCTGGCCGAAGCAGCAGGCCCAGGCAGAGCCTTGAGCTTAAAGCCCAGTAGGTCTGTGGCCCTCAGGGCCAGAGCCATGCTTTCAAGGCAGGGAAGCGGCCTGCAAGCTGAGTGGGAGTGGGGGAGGGGAGGGAGACAGCTGAAGCCTAGTCCAGAAGGGCGGCGATGGAAGAGCTGCAGCTGGGTCAGAGCCTGGAGGGAGGGCGGGGCCTTCACTGAGGACCCCCCCCCCGAGGCCAGCCCTAGGCCCCGGCGGTCACGCATGCGCCCTTGGTCTGTGCGGTGTGTGGGGGGTTGAACCCAAGCCCGCAGGGCTCCCGGAGCGGCCAGAGAAAGAAGGGCCCATGGAGAGGTAGGCGAGGTGGGCAGGGGGCGCCACCTTACTCTCCTCAGCTCCCTGAGGGAGAGAGAGAGAGACAGAGACAGAGAGAGAGATCCCTGACCTCTGAGTCTCTGCCTCCACCGCTGGCTGGTGCCAACTCACGCGCCATCCCACTTCCAGCCATCACCCCCACGCCTGCCCCGGGGCCAGCCCCACCACAGACAGGCCGGTTGGTTCCTGCTCACCTCTGTGCAGTCCCTTCCCGACCTGACCCCAGTGCAGGGGATAAGCTTCAGACAAGTCTTTCCATGTCCCTCTGCATGACAATAGACTTCCTCCCCTCTCCCATTCCACAGGCCCACCCGGGACATCCACCTTTGTCATTAGCTCAGGAGAGGATGCAAGATGAGAATCTCTGCTATTGTGTGGGGAGACTCAGTTTCCCGGGTTTCCCCCATGGACACATGTTCTTCAGCTGGGTCTGATTTTCTCCAGACAAGCTGCCTTGGGAAGGATTTGGCCAGCCCTAAGAACCTGAAGGGAAAGGGCGGAGGGGGGTTCTCTCTCTGCCCCCGACAGCCCCGAGCTGGGTCGGTCCCTCAGACCTGGCCAGGGGCATCCCATCCCCCGGCGCCCTTCCCCGGGGCATCCAAGGGCAGACTCGGCGCCAGCCCCACCACGCTCGCCACTGCCCGACCATCGTCCTCCCTCGGGGGGCCTGGGCAAGACAGGGACCCGGCTGTGGGAGGCCTCCAGATCTCAGGCCTGGCACACCGTTTACCAGGCTGCTTCCTCCTCTGACGGGGGCCCAGCACACGCCCCAGGAGACTTGGCAGCCGCCCCCAGGGCTCTATCCTCTGGAACTCGTCCCCTTGGAAGGGGCCTGGCCCAGGTGCCAGGTTCGGCTGGTCGGCCAGCCTCCTTTGGAGAAAGCAGGCAAGCCGAGCCAGGCTTGCAGTGGCCCTGGCGTGACACCTGCCACCTCAGGCAGAGGGCCTCCCGCGTGCCCTCCATGGCGGGTTTCTCCCCGGAGCCGTGGCCTGGGCACTAGGAAGGCCGGGCCTCCCCGACTCCCGGGAGGAGGGGCTAGCCCAGTTGCGCCCTGGCCCCCAAACCCTCTGGTGCCATCTGCCTGTCTCGGCACTTCTGACTCCACAGAGCCTTTCCTACATCTGGGCTGCCTGCCGTGGCAAAGTGCAGGCGTGGGGTGAGGCCATGGTTTTGTCTTTCCAGGAAAAAATGAGCCCCTGGCCGAAGCAGCAGGCCCAGGCAGAGCCTTGAGCTTAAAGCCCAGTAGGTCTGTGGCCCTCAGGGCCAGAGCCATGCTTTCAAGGCAGGGAAGCGGCCTGCAAGCTGAGTGGGAGTGGGGGAGGGGAGGGAGACAGCTGAAGCCTAGTCCAGAACGGCGGCGATGGAAGAGCTGCAGCTGGGTCAGAGCCTGGAGGGAGGGCGGGGCCTTCACTGAGGACCCCCCCCCCCCGAGGCCAGCCCTAGGCCCTGGCGGTCGCGCATGCGCCCTTGGCCTGTGCGGTGTGTGGGGGGTTGAACCCAAGCCCGCAGGGCTCCCGGAGCGGCCAGAGAAAGAAGGGCCCATGGAGAGGTAGGCGAGGTGGGCAGGGGGCGCCACCTTACTCTCCTCAGCTCCCTGAGGGAGAGAGAGAGAGACAGAGACAGAGAGAGAGATCCCTGACCTCTGAGTCTCTGCCTCCACCGCTGGCTGGTGCCAACTCACGCGCCATCCCACTTCCAGCCATCACCCCCACGCCTGCCCCGGGGCCAGCCCCACCACAGACAGGCCGGTTGGTTCCTGCTCACCTCTGTGCAGTCCCTTCCCGACCTGACCCCAGTGCAGGGGATAAGCTTCAGACAAGTCTTTCCATGTCCCTCTGCATGACAATAGACTTCCTCCCCTCTCCCATTCCACAGGCCCACCCGGGACATCCACCTTTGTCATTAGCTCAGGAGAGGATGCAAGATGAGAATCTCTGCTATTGTGTGGGGAGACTCAGTTTCCCGGGTTTCCCCCATGGACACATGTTCTTCAGCTGGGTCTGATTTTCTCCAGACAAGCTGTCTTGGGAAGGATTTGGCCAGCCCTAAGAACCTGAAGGGAAAGGGCGGAGGGGGGTTCTCTCTCTGCCCCCGACAGCCCCGAGCTGGGTCGGTCCCTCAGACCTGGCCAGGGGCAGCCCATCCCCCGGCGCCCTTCCCCGGGGCATCCAAGGGCAGGCTCGGCGCCAGCCCCACCCCGCTCGCCACTGCCCGACCATCGTCCTCCCTCGGGGGGCCTGGGCAGGACAGGGACCCGGATGTGGGAGGCCTCCAGATCTCAGGCCTGGCACACCGTTTACCAGGCTGCTTCCTCCTCTGACGGGGGCCCAGCACACGCCCCAGGAGACTTGGCAGCCGCCCCCAGGGCTCTATCCTCTGGAACTCGTCCCCTTGGAAGGGGCCTGGCCCAGGTGCCAGGTTCGGCTGGTCGGCCAGCCTCCTTTGGAGAAAGCAGGCAAGCCGAGCCAGGCTTGCAGTGGCCCTGGCGTGACACCGGCCACCTCAGGCAGAGGGCCTCCCGCGTGCCCTCCATGGCGGGTCTCTCCCCGGAGCCGTGGCCTGGGCACTAGGAAGGCCGGGCCACCCCGACTCCCTGGAGGAGGGGCTAGCCCAGTTGCGCCCTGGCCCCCAAACCCTCTGGTGCCATCTGCCTGTCTCGGCACTTCTGACTCCACAGAGCCTTTCCTACATCTGGGCTGCCTGCCGTGGCAAAGTGCAGGCGTGGGGTGAGGCCATGGTTTTGTCTTTCCAGGAAAAAATGAGCCCCTGGCCGAAGCAGCAGGCCCAGGCAGAGCCTTGAGCTTGAAGCCCAGTAGGTCTGTGGCCCTCAGGGCCAGAGCCATGCTTTCAAGGCAGGGAAGCGGCCTGCAAGCTGAGTGGGAGTGGGGGAGGGGAGGGAGACAGCTGAAGCCGAGTCCAGAAGGGCGGCGATGGAAGAGCTGCAGCTGGGTCAGAGCCTGGAGGGAGGGCGGGGCCTTCACTGAGGACCCCCCCCCCCCCCCGAGGCCAGCCCTAGGCACAGGCGGTCGCGCATGCGCCCTTGGCCTGTGCGGTGTGTGGGGGGTTGAACCCAAGCCCGCAGGGCTCCCGGAGCGGCCAGAGAAAGAAGGGCCCATGGAGAGGTAGGCGAGGTGGGCAGTGGGCGCCATCTTACTCTCCTCAGCTCCCTGAGGGAGAGAGAGAGAGACAGAGACAGAGAGAGAGATCCCTGACCTCTGAGTCTCTGCCTCCACCGCTGGCTGGTGCCAACTCACGCGCCATCCCACTTCCAGCCATCACCCCCACGCCTGCCCCGGGGCCAGCCCCACCACAGACAGGCCGGTTGGTTCCTGCTCACCTCTGTGCCGTCCCTTCCCGACCTGACCCCAGTGCAGGGGATAAGCTTCAGACAAGTCTTTCCATGTCCCTCTGCATGACAATAGACTTCCTCCCCTCTCCCATTCCACAGGCCCACCCGGGACATCCACCTTTGTCATTAGCTCAGGAGAGGATGCAAGATGAGAATCTCTGCTATTGTGTGGGGAGACTCAGTTTCCCGGGTTTCCCCCATGGACACATGTTCTTCAGCTGGGTCTGATTTTCTCCAGACAAGCTGTCTTGGGAAGGATTTGGCCAGCCCTAAGAACCTGAAGGGAAAGGGCGGAGGGGGGTTCTCTCTCTGCCCCCGACAGCCCCGAGCTGGGTCGGTCCCTCAGACCTGGCCAGGGGCAGCCCATCCCCCGGCGCCCTTCCCCGGGGCATCCAAGGGCAGGCTCGGCGCCAGCCCCACCCCGCTCGCCACTGCCCGACCATCGTCCTCCCTCGGGGGGCCTGGGCAGGACAGGGACCCGGCTGTGGGAGGCCTCCAGATCTCAGGCCTGGCACACCGTTTACCAGGCTGCTTCCTCCTCTGACGGGGGCCCAGCACACGCCCCAGGAGACTTGGCAGCCGCCCCCAGGGCTCTATCCTCTGGAACTCGTCCCCTTGGAAGGGGCCTGGCCCAGGTGCCAGGTTCGGCTGGTCGGCCAGCCTCCTTTGGAGAAAGCAGGCAAGCCGAGCCAGGCTTGCAGTGGCCCTGGCGTGACACCTGCCACCTCAGGCAGAGGGCCTCCCGCGTGCCCTCCATGGCGGGTTTCTCCCCGGAGCCGTGGCCTGGGCACTAGGAAGGCCGGGCCTCCCCGACTCCCGGGAGGAGGGGCTAGCCCAGTTGCGCCCTGGCCCCCAAACCCTCTGGTGCCATCTGCCTGTCTCGGCACTTCTGACTCCACAGAGCCTTTCCTACATCTGGGCTGCCTGCCGTGGCAAAGTGCAGGCGTGGGGTGAGGCCATGGTTTTGTCTTTCCAGGAAAAAATGAGCCCCTGGCCGAAGCAGCAGGCCCAGGCAGAGCCTTGAGCTTGAAGCCCAGTAGGTCTGTGGCCCTCAGGGCCAGAGCCATGCTTTCAAGGCAGGGAAGCGGCCTGCAAGCTGAGTGGGAGTGGGGGAGGGGAGGGAGACAGCTGAAGCCGAGTCCAGAAGGGCGGCGATGGAAGAGCTGCAGCTGGGTCATAGCCTGGAGGGAGGGCGGGGCCTTCACTGAGGACCCCCCCCAGGCCAGCCCTAGGCCCAGGCGGTCGCGCATGCGCCCTTGGCCTGTGCGGTGTGTGGGGGGTTGAACCCAAGCCCGCAGGGCTCCTGGAGCGGCCAGAGAAAGAAGGGCCCATGGAGAGGTAGGCGAGGTGGGCAGTGGGCGCCATCTTACTCTCCTCAGCTCCCTGAGGGAGAGAGAGAGAGACAGAGACAGAGAGAGAGATCCCTGACCTCTGAGTCTCTGCCTCCACCGCTGGCTGGTGCCAACTCACGCGCCATCCCACTTTCAGCCATCACCCCCACGCCTGCCTCGGGGCCTGCCTCACCACAGAGAGGCCGGTTGGTTCCTGCTCACCTCTGTGCCGTCCCTTCCCGACCTGAGCGCAGTGCAGGGGATAAGCTTCAGACAAGTCTTTCCATGTCCCTCTGCATGACAATAGACTTCCTCCCCTCTCCCATTCCACACGCCCACCCGGGACATCCACCTTTGTCATTAGCTCAGGAGAGGATGCAAGATGAGAATCTCTGCTATTGTGTGTGAAGACTCAGTTTCCCGGGTTTCCCCCATTGACACATGTTCTTCAGCTGTGTCTGATTTTCTCCAGACAAGCTGTCTTGGGAAGGATTTGGCCAGCCCTAAGAACCTGAAGGGAAAGGGCGGAGGGGGGTTCTCTCTCTGCCCCCGACAGCCCCGAGCTGGGTCGGTCCCTCAGACCTGGCCAGGGGCAGCCCATCCCCCGGCGCCCTTCCCCGGGGCATCCAAGGGCAGACTCGGCGCCAGCCCCACCCCGCTCGCCACTGCCCGACCATCGTCCTCCCTCGGGGGGCCTGGGCAGGACAGGGACCCGGCTGTGGGAGGCCTCCAGATCTCAGGCCTGGCACACCGTTTACCAGGCTGCTTCCTCCTCTGACGGGGGCCCAGCACACGCCCCAGGAGACTTGGCAGCCGCCCCCAGGGCTCTATCCTCTGGAACTCGTCCCCTTGGAAGGGGCCTGGCCCAGGTGCCAGGTTCGGCTGGTCGGCCAGCCTCCTTTGGAGAAAGCAGGCAAGCCGAGCCAGGCTTGCAGTGGCCCTGGCGTGACACCGGCCACCTCAGGCAGAGGGCCTCCCGCGTGCCCTCCATGGCGGGTTTCTCCCCGGAGCCGTGGCCTGGGCACTAGGAAGGCCGGGCCTCCCCGACTCCCGGGAGGAGGGGCTAGCCCAGTTGCGCCCTGGCCCCCAAACCCTCTGGTGCCATCTGCCTGTCTCGGCACTTCTGACTCCACAGAGCCTTTCCTACATCTGGGCTGCCTGCCGTGGCAAAGTGCAGGCGTGGGGTGAGGCCATGGTTTTGTCTTTCCAGGAAAAAATGAGCCCCTGGCCGAAGCAGCAGGCCCAGGCAGAGCCTTGAGCTTGAAGCCCAGTAGGTTCTGGCCCTCAGGGCCAGAGCCATGCTTTCAAGGCAGGGAAGCGGCCTGCAAGCTGAGTGGGAGTTGGGGAAGGGATGGAGACAGCTGAAGCCTAGTCCATAAGGGCGGCGATGGAAGAGCTGCAGCTGGGTCAGAGCCTGGAGGGAGGGCGGGGCCTTCACTGAGGACCCCCCCCCCCGAGGCCAGCCCTAGGCCCCGGCGGTCACGCATGCGCCCTTGGCCTGTGCGGTGTGTGGGGGGTTGAACCCAAACCCGCAGGGCTCCCGGAGCGGCCAGAGAAAGAAGGGACCATGGAGAGGTAGGCGAGGTGGGCAGGGGGCGCCACCTTACTCTCCTCAGCTCCCTGAGGGAGAGAGAGAGAGACAGAGACAGAGAGAGAGATCCCTGACCTCTGAGTCTCTGCCTCCACCGCTGGCTGGTGCCAACTCACGCGCCATCCCACTTCCAGCCATCACCCCCACGCCTACCCCAGGGCCAGCCCCACCACAGACAGGCCGGTTGGTTCCTGCTCACCTCTGTGCCGTCCCTTCCCGACCTGACCCCAGTGCAGAGGATAAGCTTCAGACAAGTCTTTCCATGTCCCTCTGCATGACAATAGACTTCCTCCCCTCTCCCATTCCACAGGCCCACCCGGGACATCCACCTTTGTCATTAGCTCAGGAGAGGATGCAAGAGGAGAATCTCTGCTATTGTGTGGGGAGACTCAGTTTCCCGGGTTTCCCCCATGGACACATGTTCTTCAGCTGGGTCTGATTTTCTCCAGACAAGCTGTCTTGGGAAGGATTTGGCCAGCCCTAAGAACCTGAAGGGAAAGGGCGGAGGGGGGTTCTCTCTCTGCCCCCGACAGCCCCGAGCTGGGTCGGTCCCTCAGACCTGGCCAGGGGCAGCCCATCCCCCGGCGCCCTTCCCCGGGGCATCCAAGGGCAGGCTCGGCGCCAGCCCCACCCCGCTCGCCACTGCCCGACCATCGTCCTCCCTCGGGGGGCCTGGGCAGGACAGGGACCCGGCTGTGGGAGGCCTCCAGATCTCAGGCCTGGCACACCGTTTACCAGGCTGCTTCCTCCTCTGACGGGGGCCCAGCACACGCCCCAGGAGACTTGGCAGCCGCCCCCAGGGCTCTATCCTCTGGAACTCGTCCCCTTGGAAGGGGCCTGGCCCAGGTGCCAGGTTCGGCTGGTCGGCCAGCCTCCTTTGGAGAAAGCAGGCAAGCCGAGCCAGGCTTGCAGTGGCCCTGGCGTGACACCTGCCACCTCAGGCAGAGGGCCTCCCGCGTGCCCTCCATGGCGGGTTTCTCCCCGGAGCCGTGGCCTGGGCACTAGGAAGGCCGGGCCTCCCCGACTCCCGGGAGGAGGGGCTAGCCCAGTTGCGCCCTGGCCCCCAAACCCTCTGGTGCCATCTGCCTGTCTCGGCACTTCTGACTCCACAGAGCCTTTCCTACATCTGGGCTGCCTGCCGTGGCAAAGTGCAGGCGTGGGGTGAGGCCATGGTTTTGTCTTTCCAGGAAAAAATGAGCCCCTGGCCGAAGCAGCAGGCCCAGGCAGAGCCTTCAGCTTGAAGCCCAGTAGGTCTGTGGCCCTCAGGGCCAGAGCCATGCTTTCAAGGCAGGGAAGCGGCCTGCAAGCTGAGTGGGAGTGGGGGAGGGGAGGGAGACAGCTGAAGCCTAGTCCAGAAGGGCGGCGATGGAAGAGCTGCAGCTGGGTCAGAGCCTGGAGGGAGGGCGGGGCCTTCACTGAGGACCCCCCCGCCCCCCCGAGGCCAGCCCTAGGCCCCGGCGGTCACGCATGCGCCCTTGGCCTGTGCGGTGTGTGGGGGGTTGAACCCAAGCCCGCAGGGCTCCCGGAGCGGCCAGAGAAAGAAGGGCCCATGGAGAGGTAGGCGAGGTGGGCAGGGGGCGCCACCTTACTCTCCTCAGCTCCCTGAGGGAGAGAGAGAGAGACAGAGACAGAGAGAGAGATCCCTGACCTCTGAGTCTCTGCCTCCACCGCTGGCTGGTGCCAACTCACGCGCCATCCCACTTCCAGCCATCACCCCCACGCCTGCCCCGGGGCCAGCCCCACCACAGACAGGCCGGTTGGTTCCTGCTCACCTCTGTGCCGTCCCTTCCCGACCTGACCCCAGTGCAGGGGATAAGCTTCAGACAAGTCTTTCCATGTCCCTCTGCATGACAATAGACTTCCTCCCCTCTCCCATTCCACAGGCCCACCCGGGACATCCACCTTTGTCATTAGCTCAGGAGAGGATGCAAGAGGAGAATCTCTGCTATTGTGTGGGGAGACTCAGTTTCCCGGGTTTCCCCCATGGACACATGTTCATCAGCTGGGTCTGATTTTCTCCAGACAACCTGTCTTGGGAAGGATTTGGCCAGCCCTAAGAACCTGAAGGGAAAGGGCGGAGGGGGGTTCTCTCTCTGCCCCCGACAGCCCCGAGCTGGGTCGGTCCCTCAGACCTGGCCAGGGGCATCCCATCCCCCGGCGCCCTTCCCCGGGGCATCCAAGGGCAGGCTCGGCGCCAGCCCCACCCCGCTCGCCACTGCCCGACCATCGTCCTCCCTCGGGGGGCCTGGGCAGGACAGGGACCCGGCTGTGGGAGGCCTCCAGATCTCAGGCCTGGCACACCGTTTACCAGGCTGCTTCCTCCTCTGACGGGGGCCCAGCACACGCCCCAGGAGACTTGGCAGCCGCCCCCAGGGCTCTATCCTCTGGAACTCGTCCCCTTGGAAGGGGCCTGGCCCAGGTGCCAGGTTCGGCTGGTCGGCCAGCCTCCTTTGGAGAAAGCAGGCAAGCCGAGCCAGGCTTGCAGTGGCCCTGGCGTGACACCTGCCACCTCAGGCAGAGGGCCTCCCGCGTGCCCTCCATGGCGGGTTTCTCCCCGGAGCCGTGGCCTGGGCACTAGGAAGGCCGGGCCTCCCCGACTCCCGGGAGGAGGGGCTAGCCCAGTTGCGCCCTGGCCCCCAAACCCTCTGGTGCCATCTGCCTGTCTCGGCACTTCTGACTCCACAGAGCCTTTCCTACATCTGGGCTGCCTGCCGTGGCAAAGTGCAGGCGTGGGGTGAGGCCATGGTTTTGTCTTTCCAGGAAAAAATGAGCCCCTGGCCGAAGCAGCAGGCCCAGGCAGAGCCTTCAGCTTGAAGCCCAGTAGGTCTGTGGCCCTCAGGGCCAGAGCCATGCTTTCAAGGCAGGGAAGCGGCCTGCAAGCTGAGTGGGAGTGGGGGAGGGGAGGGAGACAGCTGAAGCCTAGTCCAGAAGGGCGGCGATGGAAGAGCTGCAGCTGGGTCAGAGCCTGGAGGGAGGGCGGGGCCTTCACTGAGGACCCCCCCGCCCCCCCGAGGCCAGCCCTAGGCCCCGGCGGTCACGCATGCGCCCTTGGCCTGTGCGGTGTGTGGGGGGTTGAACCCAAGCCCGCAGGGCTCCCGGAGCGGCCAGAGAAAGAAGGGCCCATGGAGAGGTAGGCGAGGTGGGCAGGGGGCGCCACCTTACTCTCCTCAGCTCCCTGAGGGAGAGAGAGAGAGACAGAGACAGAGAGAGAGATCCCTGACCTCTGAGTCTCTGCCTCCACCGCTGGCTGGTGCCAACTCACGCGCCATCCCACTTCCAGCCATCACCCCCACGCCTGCCCCGGGGCCAGCCCCACCACAGACAGGCCGGTTGGTTCCTGCTCACCTCTGTGCCGTCCCTTCCCGACCTGACCCCAGTGCAGGGGATAAGCTTCAGACAAGTCTTTCCATGTCCCTCTGCATGACAATAGACTTCCTCCCCTCTCCCATTCCACTGGCCCACCCGGGACATCCACCTTTGTCATTAGCTCAGGAGAGGATGCAAGATGAGAATCTCTGCTATTGTGTGGGGAGACTCAGTTTCCCGGGTTTCCCCCATGGACACATGTTCTTCAGCTGGGTCTGATTTTCTCCAGACAAGCTGTCTTGGGAAGGATTTGGCCAGCCCTAAGAACCTGAAGGGAAAGGGCGGAGGGGGGTTCTCTCTCTGCCCCCGACAGCCCCGAGCTGGGTCGGTCCCTCAGACCTGGCCAGGGGCATCCCATCCCCCGGCGCCCTTCCCCGGGGCATCCAAGGGCAGGCTCGGCGCCGGCCCCACCCCGCTCGCCACTGCCCGACCATCGTCCTCCCTCGGGGGGCCTGGGCAGGACAGGGACCCGGCTGTGGGAGGCCTCCAGATCTCAGGCCTGGCACACCGTTTACCAGGCTGCTTCCTCCTCTGACGGGGGCCCAGCACACGCCCCAGGAGACTTGGCAGCCGCCCCCAGGGCTCTATCCTCTGGAACTCGTCCCCTTGGAAGGGGCCTGGCCCAGGTGCCAGGTTCGGCTGGTCGGCCAGCCTCCTTTGGAGAAAGCAGGCAAGCCGAGCCAGGCTTGCAGTGGCCCTGGCGTGACACCTGCCACCTCAGGCAGAGGGCCTCCCGCGTGCCCTCCATGGCGGGTTTCTCCCCGGAGCCGTGGCCTGGGCACTAGGAAGGCCGGGCCTCCCCGACTCCCGGGAGGAGGGGCTAGCCCAGTTGCGCCCTGGCCCCCAAACCCTCTGGTGCCATCTGCCTGTCTCGGCACTTCTGACTCCACAGAGCCTTTCGTACATCTGGGCTGCCTGCCGTGGCAAAGTGCAGGCGTGGGGTGAGGCCATGGTTTTGTCTTTCCAGGAAAAAATGAGCCCCTGGCCGAAGCAGCAGGCCCAGGCAGAGCCTTGAGCTTAAAGTCCAGTAGGTCTGTGGCCCTCAGGGCCAGAGCCATGCTTTCAAGGCAGGGAAGCGGCCTGCAAGCTGAGTGGGAGTGGGGGAGGGGAGGGAGACAGCTGAAGCCTAGTCCAGAAGGGCGGCGATGGAAGAGCTGCAGCTGGGTCAGAGCCTGGAGGGAGGGCGGGGCCTTCACTGAGGAACCCCCCCCCCCCCGAGGCCAGCCCTAGGCTCGGGCGGTCACGCATGCGCCCTTGGCCTGTGCGGTGTGTGTGGGGTTGAACCCAAGCCCGCAGGGCTCCCGGAGCGGCCAGAGAAAGAAGGGCCCATGGAGAGGTAGGCGAGGTGGGCAGGGGGCGCCACCTTACTCTCCTCAGCTCCCTGAGGGAGAGAGAGAGAGACAGAGACAGAGAGAGAGATCCCTGACCTCTGAGTCTCTGCCTCCACCGCTGGCTGGTGCCAACTCACGCGCCATCCCACTTCCAGCCATCACCCCCACGCCTGCCCCGGGGCCAGCCCCACCACAGACAGGCCGGTTGGTTCCTGCTCACCTCTGTGCCGTCCCTTCCCGACATGACCCCAGTGCAGGGGATAAGCTTCAGACAAGTCTTTCCATGTCCCTCTGCATGACAATAGACTTCCTCCCCTCTCCCATTCCACAGGCCCACCCGGGACATCCACCTTTGTCATTAGCTCAGGAGAGGATGCAAGATGAGAATCTCTGCTATTGTGTGGGGAGACTCAGTTTCCCGGGTTTCCCCCATGGACACATGTTCTTCAGCTGGGTCTGATTTTCTCCAGACAAGCTGTCTTGGGAAGGATTTGGCCAGCCCTAAGAACCTGAAGGGAAAGGGCGGAGGGGGGTTCTCTCTCTGCCCCCGACAGCCCCGAGCTGGGTCGGTCCCTCAGACATGGCCAGGGGCATCCCATCCCCCGGCGCCCTTCCCCGGGGCATCCAAGGGCAGGCTCGGCTCCAGCCCCACCCCGCTCGCCACTGCCCGACCATCGTCCTCCCTCGGGGGGCCTGGGCAGGACAGGGACCCGGCTGTGGGAGGCCTCCAGATCTCAGGCCTGGCACACCGTTTACCAGGCTGCTTCCTCCTCTGACGGGGGCCCAGCACACGCCCCAGGAGACTTGGCAGCCGCCCCCAGGGCTCTATCCTCTGGAACTCGTCCCCTTGGAAGGGGCCTGGCCCAGGTGCCAGGTTCGGCTGGTCGGCCAGCCTCCTTTGGAGAAAGCAGGCAAGCCGAGCCAGGCTTGCAGTGGCCCTGGCGTGACACCTGCCACCTCAGGCAGAGGGCCTCCCGCGTGCCCTCCATGGCGGGTTTCTCCCCGGAGCTGTGGCCTGGGCACTAGGAAGGCCGGGCCTCCCCGACTCCCGGGAGGAGGGGCTAGCCCAGTTGCGCCCTGGCCCCCAAACCCTCTGGTGCCATCTGCCTGTCTCGGCACTTCTGACTCCACAGAGCCTTTCGTACATCTGGGCTGCCTGCCGTGGCAAAGTGCAGGCGTGGGGTGAGGCCATGGTTTTGTCTTTCCAGGAAAAAATGAGCCCCTGGCCGAAGCAGCAGGCCCAGGCAGAGCCTTGAGCTTAAAGTCCAGTAGGTCTGTGGCCCTCAGGGCCAGAGCCATGCTTTCAAGGCAGGGAAGCGGCCTGCAAGCTGAGTGGGAGTGGGGGAGGGGAGGGAGACAGCTGAAGCCTAGTCCAGAAGGGCGGCGATGGAAGAGCTGCAGCTGGGTCAGAGCCTGGAGGGAGGGCGGGGCCTTCACTGAGGACCCCCACCCCCCGAGGCCAGCCCTAGGCCCCGGCGGTCACGCATGCGCCCTTGGCCTGTGCGGTGTGTGGGGGGTTGAACCCAAGCCCGCAGGGCTCCCGGAGCGGCCAGAGAAAGAAGGGCCCATGGAGAGGTAGGCGAGGTGGGCAGGGGGCGCCACCTTACTCTCCTCAGCTCCCTGAGGGAGAGAGAGAGAGACAGAGACAGAGAGAGAGATCCCTGACCTCTGAGTCTCTGCCTCCACCGCTGGCTGGTGCCAACTCACGCGCCATCCCACTTCCAGCCATCACCCCCACGCCTGCCCCGGGGCCAGCCCCACCACAGACAGGCCGGTTGGTTCCTGCTCACCTCTGTGCCGTCCCTTCCCGACATGACCCCAGTGCAGGGGATAAGCTTCAGACAAGTCTTTCCATGTCCCTCTGCATGACAATAGACTTCCTCCCCTCTCCCATTCCACAGGCCCACCCGGGACATCCACCTTTGTCATTAGCTCAGGAGAGGATGCAAGATGAGAATCTCTGCTATTGTGTGGGGAGACTCAGTTTCCCGGGTTTCCCCCATGGACACATGTTCTTCAGCTGGGTCTGATTTTCTCCAGACAAGCTGTCTTGGGAAGGATTTGGCCAGCCCTAAGAACCTGAAGGGAAAGGGTGGAGGGGGGTTCTCTCTCTGCCCCCGACAGCCCCGAGCTGGGTCGGTCCCTCAGACCTGGCCAGGGGCAGCCCATCCCCCGGCGCCCTTCCCCGGGGCATCCAAGGGCAGGCTCGGCTCCAGCCCCACCCCGCTCGCCACTGCCCGACCATCGTCCTCCCTCGGGGGGCCTGGGCAGGACAGGGACCCGGCTGTGGGAGGCCTCCAGATCTCAGGCCTGGCACACCGTTTACCAGGCTGCTTCCTCCTCTGACGGGGGCCCAGCACACGCCCCAGGAGACTTGGCAGCCGCCCCCAGGGCTCTATCCTCTGGAACTCGTCCCCTTGGAAGGGGCCTGGCCCAGGTGCCAGGTTCGGCTGGTCGGCCAGCCTCCTTTGGAGAAAGCAGGCAAGCCGAGCCAGGCTTGCAGTGGCCCTGGCGTGACACCTGCCACCTCAGGCAGAGGGCCTCCCGCGTGCCCTCCATGGCGGGTTTCTCCCCGGAGCCGTGGCCTGGGCACTAGGAAGGCCGGGCCTCCCCGACTCCCGGGAGGAGGGGCTAGCCCAGTTGCGCCCTGGCCCCCAAACCCTCTGGTGCCATCTGCCTGTCTCGGCACTTCTGACTCCACAGAGCCTTTCCTACATCTGGGCTGCCTGCCGTGGCAAAGTGCAGGCGTGGGGTGAGGCCATGGTTTTGTCTTTCCAGGAAAAAATGAGCCCCTGGCCGAAGCAGCAGGCCCAGGCAGAGCCTTGAGCTTAAAGCCCAGTAGGTCTGTGGCCCTCAGGGCCAGAGCCATGCTTTCAAGGCAGGGAAGCGGCCTGCAAGCTGAGTGGGAGTGGGGGAGGGGAGGGAGACAGCTGAAGCCGAGTCCAGAAGGGCGGCGATGGAAGAGCTGCAGCTGGGTCAGAGCCTGGAGGGAGGGCGGGGCCTTCACTGAGGACCCCCCCCCCCGAGGCCAGCCCTAGGCCCCGGCGGTCACGCATGCGCCCTTGGTCTGTGCGGTGTGTGGGGGGTTGAACCCAAGCCCGCAGGGCTCCCGGAGCGGCCAGAGAAAGAAGGGCCCATGGAGAGGTAGGCGAGGTGGGCAGGGGGCGCCACCTTACTCTCCTCAGCTCCCTGAGGGAGAGAGAGAGAGACAGAGACAGAGAGAGAGATCCCTGACCTCTGAGTCTCTGCCTCCACCGCTGGCTGGTGCCAACTCACGCGCCATCCCACTTCCAGCCATCACCCCCACGCCTGCCCCGGGGCCAGCCCCACCACAGACAGGCCGGTTGGTTCCTGCTCACCTCTGTGCAGTCCCTTCCCGACCTGACCCCAGTGCAGGGGATAAGCTTCAGACAAGTCTTTCCATGTCCCTCTGCATGACAATAGACTTCCTCCCCTCTCCCATTCCACAGGCCCACCCGGGACATCCACCTTTGTCATTAGCTCAGGAGAGGATGCAAGATGAGAATCTCTGCTATTGTGTGGGGAGACTCAGTTTCCCGGGTTTCCCCCATGGACACATGTTCTTCAGCTGGGTCTGATTTTCTCCAGACAAGCTGCCTTGGGAAGGATTTGGCCAGCCCTAAGAACCTGAAGGGAAAGGGCGGAGGGGGGTTCTCTCTCTGCCCCCGACAGCCCCGAGCTGGGTCGGTCCCTCAGACCTGGCCAGGGGCATCCCATCCCCCGGCGCCCTTCCCCGGGGCATCCAAGGGCAGACTCGGCGCCAGCCCCACCACGCTCGCCACTGCCCGACCATCGTCCTCCCTCGGGGGGCCTGGGCAAGACAGGGACCCGGCTGTGGGAGGCCTCCAGATCTCAGGCCTGGCACACCCGTTTACCAGGCTGCTTCCTCCTCTGACGGGGGCCCAGCACACGCCCCAGGAGACTTGGCAGCCGCCCCCAGGGCTCTATCCTCTGGAACTCGTCCCCTTGGAAGGGGCCTGGCCCAGGTGCCAGGTTCGGCTGGTCGGCCAGCCTCCTTTGGAGAAAGCAGGCAAGCCGAGCCAGGCTTGCAGTGGCCCTGGCGTGACACCTGCCACCTCAGGCAGAGGGCCTCCCGCGTGCCCTCCATGGCGGGTTTCTCCCCGGAGCCGTGGCCTGGGCACTAGGAAGGCCGGGCCTCCCCGACTCCCGGGAGGAGGGGCTAGCCCAGTTGCGCCCTGGCCCCCAAACCCTCTGGTGCCATCTGCCTGTCTCGGCACTTCTGACTCCACAGAGCCTTTCCTACATCTGGGCTGCCTGCCGTGGCAAAGTGCAGGCGTGGGGTGAGGCCATGGTTTTGTCTTTCCAGGAAAAAATGAGCCCCTGGCCGAAGCAGCAGGCCCAGGCAGAGCCTTGAGCTTAAAGCCCAGTAGGTCTGTGGCCCTCAGGGCCAGAGCCATGCTTTCAAGGCAGGGAAGCGGCCTGCAAGCTGAGTGGGAGTGGGGGAGGGGAGGGAGACAGCTGAAGCCTAGTCCAGAACGGCGGCGATGGAAGAGCTGCAGCTGGGTCAGAGCCTGGAGGGAGGGCGGGGCCTTCACTGAGGACCCCCCCCCCCCCGAGGCCAGCCCTAGGCCCTGGCGGTCGCGCATGCGCCCTTGGCCTGTGCGGTGTGTGGGGGGTTGAACCCAAGCCCGCAGGGCTCCCGGAGCGGCCAGAGAAAGAAGGGCCCATGGAGAGGTAGGCGAGGTGGGCAGGGGGCGCCACCTTACTCTCCTCAGCTCCCTGAGGGAGAGAGAGAGAGACAGAGACAGAGAGAGAGATCCCTGACCTCTGAGTCTCTGCCTCCACCGCTGGCTGGTGCCAACTCACGCGCCATCCCACTTCCAGCCATCACCCCCACGCCTGCCCCGGGGCCAGCCCCACCACAGACAGGCCGGTTGGTTCCTGCTCACCTCTGTGCAGTCCCTTCCCGACCTGACCCCAGTGCAGGGGATAAGCTTCAGACAAGTCTTTCCATGTCCCTCTGCATGACAATAGACTTCCTCCCCTCTCCCATTCCACAGGCCCACCCGGGACATCCACCTTTGTCATTAGCTCAGGAGAGGATGCAAGATGAGAATCTCTGCTATTGTGTGGGGAGACTCAGTTTCCCGGGTTTCCCCCATGGACACATGTTCTTCAGCTGGGTCTGATTTTCTCCAGACAAGCTGTCTTGGGAAGGATTTGGCCAGCCCTAAGAACCTGAAGGGAAAGGGCGGAGGGGGGTTCTCTCTCTGCCCCCGACAGCCCCGAGCTGGGTCGGTCCCTCAGACCTGGCCAGGGGCAGCCCATCCCCCGGCGCCCTTCCCCGGGGCATCCAAGGGCAGGCTCGGCGCCAGCCCCACCCCGCTCGCCACTGCCCGACCATCGTCCTCCCTCGGGGGGCCTGGGCAGGACAGGGACCCGGCTGTGGGAGGCCTCCAGATCTCAGGCCTGGCACACCGTTTACCAGGCTGCTTCCTCCTCTGACGGGGGCCCAGCACACGCCCCAGGAGACTTGGCAGCCGCCCCCAGGGCTCTATCCTCTGGAACTCGTCCCCTTGGAAGGGGCCTGGCCCAGGTGCCAGGTTCGGCTGGTCGGCCAGCCTCCTTTGGAGAAAGCAGGCAAGCCGAGCCAGGCTTGCAGTGGCCCTGGCGTGACACCTGCCACCTCAGGCAGAGGGCCTCCCGCGTGCCCTCCATGGCGGGTTTCTCCCCGGAGCCGTGGCCTGGGCACTAGGAAGGCCGGGCCTCCCCGACTCCCGGGAGGAGGGGCTAGCCCAGTTGCGCCCTGGCCCCCAAACCCTCTGGTGCCATCTGCCTGTCTCGGCACTTCTGACTCCACAGAGCCTTTCCTACATCTGGGCTGCCTGCCGTGGCAAAGTGCAGGCGTGGGGTGAGGCCATGGTTTTGTCTTTCCAGGAAAAAATGAGCCCCTGGCCGAAGCAGCAGGCCCAGGCAGAGCCTTGAGCTTAAAGCCCAGTAGGTCTGTGGCCCTCAGGGCCAGAGCCATGCTTTCAAGGCAGGGAAGCGGCCTGCAAGCTGAGTGGGAGTGGGGGAGGGGAGGGAGACAGCTGAAGCCGAGTCCAGAAGGGCGGCGATGGAAGAGCTGCAGCTGGGTCAGAGCCTGGAGGGAGGGCGGGGCCTTCACTGAGGACCCCCCCCCGAGGCCAGCCCTAGGCCCCGGCGGTCACGCATGCGCCCTTGGTCTGTGCGGTGTGTGGGGGGTTGAACCCAAGCCCGCAGGGCTCCCGGAGCGGCCAGAGAAAGAAGGGCCCATGGAGAGGTAGGCGAGGTGGGCAGGGGGCGCCACCTTACTCTCCTCAGCTCCCTGAGGGAGAGAGAGAGAGACAGAGACAGAGAGAGAGATCCCTGACCTCTGAGTCTCTGCCTCCACCGCTGGCTGGTGCCAACTCACGCGCCATCCCACTTCCAGCCATCACCCCCACGCCTGCCCCGGGGCCAGCCCCACCACAGACAGGCCGGTTGGTTCCTGCTCACCTCTGTGCAGTCCCTTCCCGACCTGACCCCAGTGCAGGGGATAAGCTTCAGACAAGTCTTTCCATGTCCCTCTGCATGACAATAGACTTCCTCCCCTCTCCCATTCCACAGGCCCACCCGGGACATCCACCTTTGTCATTAGCTCAGGAGAGGATGCAAGATGAGAATCTCTGCTATTGTGTGGGGAGACTCAGTTTCCCGGGTTTCCCCCATGGACACATGTTCTTCAGCTGGGTCTGATTTTCTCCAGACAAGCTGCCTTGGGAAGGATTTGGCCAGCCCTAAGAACCTGAAGGGAAAGGGCGGAGGGGGGTTCTCTCTCTGCCCCCGACAGCCCCGAGCTGGGTCGGTCCCTCAGACCTGGCCAGGGGCATCCCATCCCCCGGCGCCCTTCCCCGGGGCATCCAAGGGCAGACTCGGCGCCAGCCCCACCACGCTCGCCACTGCCCGACCATCGTCCTCCCTCGGGGGGCCTGGGCAAGACAGGGACCCGGCTGTGGGAGGCCTCCAGATCTCAGGCCTGGCACACCGTTTACCAGGCTGCTTCCTCCTCTGACGGGGGCCCAGCACACGCCCCAGGAGACTTGGCAGCCGCCCCCAGGGCTCTATCCTCTGGAACTCGTCCCCTTGGAAGGGGCCTGGCCCAGGTGCCAGGTTCGGCTGGTCGGCCAGCCTCCTTTGGAGAAAGCAGGCAAGCCGAGCCAGGCTTGCAGTGGCCCTGGCGTGACACCTGCCACCTCAGGCAGAGGGCCTCCCGCGTGCCCTCCATGGCGGGTTTCTCCCCGGAGCCGTGGCCTGGGCACTAGGAAGGCCGGGCCTCCCCGACTCCCGGGAGGAGGGGCTAGCCCAGTTGCGCCCTGGCCCCCAAACCCTCTGGTGCCATCTGCCTGTCTCGGCACTTCTGACTCCACAGAGCCTTTCCTACATCTGGGCTGCCTGCCGTGGCAAAGTGCAGGCGTGGGGTGAGGCCATGGTTTTGTCTTTCCAGGAAAAAATGAGCCCCTGGCCGAAGCAGCAGGCCCAGGCAGAGCCTTGAGCTTAAAGCCCAGTAGGTCTGTGGCCCTCAGGGCCAGAGCCATGCTTTCAAGGCAGGGAAGCGGCCTGCAAGCTGAGTGGGAGTGGGGGAGGGGAGGGAGACAGCTGAAGCCTAGTCCAGAACGGCGGCGATGGAAGAGCTGCAGCTGGGTCAGAGCCTGGAGGGAGGGCGGGGCCTTCACTGAGGACCCCCCCCCCCCCGAGGCCAGCCCTAGGCCCTGGCGGTCGCGCATGCGCCCTTGGCCTGTGCGGTGTGTGGGGGGTTGAACCCAAGCCCGCAGGGCTCCCGGAGCGGCCAGAGAAAGAAGGGCCCATGGAGAGGTAGGCGAGGTGGGCAGGGGGCGCCACCTTACTCTCCTCAGCTCCCTGAGGGAGAGAGAGAGAGACAGAGACAGAGAGAGAGATCCCTGACCTCTGAGTCTCTGCCTCCACCGCTGGCTGGTGCCAACTCACGCGCCATCCCACTTCCAGCCATCACCCCCACGCCTGCCCCGGGGCCAGCCCCACCACAGACAGGCCGGTTGGTTCCTGCTCACCTCTGTGCAGTCCCTTCCCGACCTGACCCCAGTGCAGGGGATAAGCTTCAGACAAGTCTTTCCATGTCCCTCTGCATGACAATAGACTTCCTCCCCTCTCCCATTCCACAGGCCCACCCGGGACATCCACCTTTGTCATTAGCTCAGGAGAGGATGCAAGATGAGAATCTCTGCTATTGTGTGGGGAGACTCAGTTTCCCGGGTTTCCCCCATGGACACATGTTCTTCAGCTGGGTCTGATTTTCTCCAGACAAGCTGTCTTGGGAAGGATTTGGCCAGCCCTAAGAACCTGAAGGGAAAGGGCGGAGGGGGGTTCTCTCTCTGCCCCCGACAGCCCCGAGCTGGGTCGGTCCCTCAGACCTGGCCAGGGGCAGCCCATCCCCCGGCGCCCTTCCCCGGGGCATCCAAGGGCAGGCTCGGCGCCAGCCCCACCCCGCTCGCCACTGCCCGACCATCGTCCTCCCTCGGGGGGCCTGGGCAGGACAGGGACCCGGATGTGGGAGGCCTCCAGATCTCAGGCCTGGCACACCGTTTACCAGGCTGCTTCCTCCTCTGACGGGGGCCCAGCACACGCCCCAGGAGACTTGGCAGCCGCCCCCAGGGCTCTATCCTCTGGAACTCGTCCCCTTGGAAGGGGCCTGGCCCAGGTGCCAGGTTCGGCTGGTCGGCCAGCCTCCTTTGGAGAAAGCAGGCAAGCCGAGCCAGGCTTGCAGTGGCCCTGGCGTGACACCGGCCACCTCAGGCAGAGGGCCTCCCGCGTGCCCTCCATGGCGGGTCTCTCCCCGGAGCCGTGGCCTGGTCACTAGGAAGGCCGGGCCACCCCGACTCCCTGGAGGAGGGGCTAGCCCAGTTGCGCCCTGGCCCCCAAACCCTCTGGTGCCATCTGCCTGTCTCGGCACTTCTGACTCCACAGAGCCTTTCCTACATCTGGGCTGCCTGCCGTGGCAAAGTGCAGGCGTGGGGTGAGGCCATGGTTTTGTCTTTCCAGGAAAAAATGAGCCCCTGGCCGAAGCAGCAGGCCCAGGCAGAGCCTTGAGCTTGAAGCCCAGTAGGTCTGTGGCCCTCAGGGCCAGAGCCATGCTTTCAAGGCAGGGAAGCGGCCTGCAAGCTGAGTGGGAGTGGGGGAGGGGAGGGAGACAGCTGAAGCCGAGTCCAGAAGGGCGGCGATGGAAGAGCTGCAGCTGGGTCAGAGCCTGGAGGGAGGGCGGGGCCTTCACTGAGGACCCCCCCCCAGGCCAGCCCTAGGCCCAGGCGGTCGCGCATGCGCCCTTGGCCTGTGCGGTGTGTGGGGGGTTGAACCCAAGCCCGCAGGGCTCCCGGAGCGGCCAGAGAAAGAAGGGCCCATGGAGAGGTAGGCGAGGTGGGCAGTGGGCGCCATCTTACTCTCCTCAGCTCCCTGAGGGAGAGAGAGAGAGACAGAGACAGAGAGAGAGATCCCTGACCTCTGAGTCTCTGCCTCCACCGCTGGCTGGTGCCAACTCACGCGCCATCCCACTTCCAGCCATCACCCCCACGCCTGCCCCGGGGCCAGCCCCACCACAGACAGGCCGGTTGGTTCCTGCTCACCTCTGTGCCGTCCCTTCCCGACCTGACCCCAGTGCAGGGGATAAGCTTCAGACAAGTCTTTCCATGTCCCTCTGCATGACAATAGACTTCCTCCCCTCTCCCATTCCACAGGCCCACCCGGGACATCCACCTTTGTCATTAGCTCAGGAGAGGATGCAAGATGAGAATCTCTGCTATTGTGTGGGGAGACTCAGTTTCCCGGGTTTCCCCCATGGACACATGTTCTTCAGCTGGGTCTGATTTTCTCCAGACAAGCTGTCTTGGGAAGGATTTGGCCAGCCCTAAGAACCTGAAGGGAAAGGGCGGAGGGGGGTTCTCTCTCTGCCCCCGACAGCCCCGAGCTGGGTCGGTCCCTCAGACCTGGCCAGGGGCAGCCCATCCCCCGGCGCCCTTCCCCGGGGCATCCAAGGGCAGGCTCGGCGCCAGCCCCACCCCGCTCGCCACTGCCCGACCATCGTCCTCCCTCGGGGGGCCTGGGCAGGACAGGGACCCGGCTGTGGGAGGCCTCCAGATCTCAGGCCTGGCACACCGTTTACCAGGCTGCTTCCTCCTCTGACGGGGGCCCAGCACACGCCCCAGGAGACTTGGCAGCCGCCCCCAGGGCTCTATCCTCTGGAACTCGTCCCCTTGGAAGGGGCCTGGCCCAGGTGCCAGGTTCGGCTGGTCGGCCAGCCTCCTTTGGAGAAAGCAGGCAAGCCGAGCCAGGCTTGCAGTGGCCCTGGCGTGACACCTGCCACCTCAGGCAGAGGGCCTCCCGCGTGCCCTCCATGGCGGGTTTCTCCCCGGAGCCGTGGCCTGGGCACTAGGAAGGCCGGGCCTCCCCGACTCCCGGGAGGAGGGGCTAGCCCAGTTGCGCCCTGGCCCCCAAACCCTCTGGTGCCATCTGCCTGTCTCGGCACTTCTGACTCCACAGAGCCTTTCCTACATCTGGGCTGCCTGCCGTGGCAAAGTGCAGGCGTGGGGTGAGGCCATGGTTTTGTCTTTCCAGGAAAAAATGAGCCCCTGGCCGAAGCAGCAGGCCCAGGCAGAGCCTTGAGCTTGAAGCCCAGTAGGTCTGTGGCCCTCAGGGCCAGAGCCATGCTTTCAAGGCAGGGAAGCGGCCTGCAAGCTGAGTGGGAGTGGGGGAGGGGAGGGAGACAGCTGAAGCCGAGTCCAGAAGGGCGGCGATGGAAGAGCTGCAGCTGGGTCATAGCCTGGAGGGAGGGCGGGGCCTTCACTGAGGACCCCCCCCAGGCCAGCCCTAGGCCCAGGCGGTCGCGCATGCGCCCTTGGCCTGTGCGGTGTGTGGGGGGTTGAACCCAAGCCCGCAGGGCTCCTGGAGCGGCCAGAGAAAGAAGGGCCCATGGAGAGGTAGGCGAGGTGGGCAGTGGGCGCCATCTTACTCTCCTCAGCTCCCTGAGGGAGAGAGAGAGAGACAGAGACAGAGAGAGAGATCCCTGACCTCTGAGTCTCTGCCTCCACCGCTGGCTGGTGCCAACTCACGCGCCATCCCACTTTCAGCCATCACCCCCACGCCTGCCTCGGGGCCTGCCTCACCACAGAGAGGCCGGTTGGTTCCTGCTCACCTCTGTGCCGTCCCTTCCCGACCTGAGCGCAGTGCAGGGGATAAGCTTCAGACAAGTCTTTCCATGTCCCTCTGCATGACAATAGACTTCCTCCCCTCTCCCATTCCACACGCCCACCCGGGACATCCACCTTTGTCATTAGCTCAGGAGAGGATGCAAGATGAGAATCTCTGCTATTGTGTGTGAAGACTCAGTTTCCCGGGTTTCCCCCATTGACACATGTTCTTCAGCTGTGTCTGATTTTCTCCAGACAAGCTGTCTTGGGAAGGATTTGGCCAGCCCTAAGAACCTGAAGGGAAAGGGCGGAGGGGGGTTCTCTCTCTGCCCCCGACAGCCCCGAGCTGGGTCGGTCCCTCAGACCTGGCCAGGGGCAGCCCATCCCCCGGCGCCCTTCCCCGGGGCATCCAAGGGCAGGCTCGGCGCCAGCCCCACCCCGCTCGCCACTGCCCGACCATCGTCCTCCCTCGGGGGGCCTGGGCAGGACAGGGACCCGGCTGTGGGAGGCCTCCAGATCTCAGGCCTGGCACACCGTTTACCAGGCTGCTTCCTCCTCTGACGGGGGCCCAGCACACGCCCCAGGAGACTTGGCAGCCGCCCCCAGGGCTCTATCCTCTGGAACTCGTCCCCTTGGAAGGGGCCTGGCCCAGGTGCCAGGTTCGGCTGGTCGGCCAGCCTCCTTTGGAGAAAGCAGGCAAGCCGAGCCAGGCTTGCAGTGGCCCTGGCGTGACACCGGCCACCTCAGGCAGAGGGCCTCCCGCGTGCCCTCCATGGCGGGTTTCTCCCCGGAGCCGTGGCCTGGGCACTAGGAAGGCCGGGCCTCCCCGACTCCCGGGAGGAGGGGCTAGCCCAGTTGCGCCCTGGCCCCCAAACCCTCTGGTGCCATCTGCCTGTCTCGGCACTTCTGACTCCACAGAGCCTTTCCTACATCTGGGCTGCCTGCCGTGGCAAAGTGCAGGCGTGGGGTGAGGCCATGGTTTTGTCTTTCCAGGAAAAAATGAGCCCCTGGCCGAAGCAGCAGGCCCAGGCAGAGCCTTGAGCTTGAAGCCCAGTAGGTTCTGGCCCTCAGGGCCAGAGCCATGCTTTCAAGGCAGGGAAGCGGCCTGCAAGCTGAGTGGGAGTTGGGGAAGGGATGGAGACAGCTGAAGCCTAGTCCATAAGGGCGGCGATGGAAGAGCTGCAGCTGGGTCAGAGCCTGGAGGGAGGGCGGGGCCTTCACTGAGGACCCCCCCCCCCCGAGGCCAGCCCTAGGCCCCGGCGGTCACGCATGCGCCCTTGGCCTGTGCGGTGTGTGGGGGGTTGAACCCAAACCCGCAGGGCTCCCGGAGCGGCCAGAGAAAGAAGGGACCATGGAGAGGTAGGCGAGGTGGGCAGGGGGCGCCACCTTACTCTCCTCAGCTCCCTGAGGGAGAGAGAGAGAGACAGAGACAGAGAGAGAGATCCCTGACCTCTGAGTCTCTGCCTCCACCGCTGGCTGGTGCCAACTCACGCGCCATCCCACTTCCAGCCATCACCCCCACGCCTACCCCAGGGCCAGCCCCACCACAGACAGGCCGGTTGGTTCCTGCTCACCTCTGTGCCGTCCCTTCCCGACCTGACCCCAGTGCAGAGGATAAGCTTCAGACAAGTCTTTCCATGTCCCTCTGCATGACAATAGACTTCCTCCCCTCTCCCATTCCACAGGCCCACCCGGGACATCCACCTTTGTCATTAGCTCAGGAGAGGATGCAAGAGGAGAATCTCTGCTATTGTGTGGGGAGACTCAGTTTCCCGGGTTTCCCCCATGGACACATGTTCTTCAGCTGGGTCTGATTTTCTCCAGACAAGCTGTCTTGGGAAGGATTTGGCCAGCCCTAAGAACCTGAAGGGAAAGGGCGGAGGGGGGTTCTCTCTCTGCCCCCGACAGCCCCGAGCTGGGTCGGTCCCTCAGACCTGGCCAGGGGCAGCCCATCCCCCGGCGCCCTTCCCCGGGGCATCCAAGGGCAGGCTCGGCGCCAGCCCCACCCCGCTCGCCACTGCCCGACCATCGTCCTCCCTCGGGGGGCCTGGGCAGGACAGGGACCCGGCTGTGGGAGGCCTCCAGATCTCAGGCCTGGCACACCGTTTACCAGGCTGCTTCCTCCTCTGACGGGGGCCCAGCACACGCCCCAGGAGACTTGGCAGCCGCCCCCAGGGCTCTATCCTCTGGAACTCGTCCCCTTGGAAGGGGCCTGGCCCAGGTGCCAGGTTCGGCTGGTCGGCCAGCCTCCTTTGGAGAAAGCAGGCAAGCCGAGCCAGGCTTGCAGTGGCCCTGGCGTGACACCTGCCACCTCAGGCAGAGGGCCTCCCGCGTGCCCTCCATGGCGGGTTTCTCCCCGGAGCCGTGGCCTGGGCACTAGGAAGGCCGGGCCTCCCCGACTCCCGGGAGGAGGGGCTAGCCCAGTTGCGCCCTGGCCCCCAAACCCTCTGGTGCCATCTGCCTGTCTCGGCACTTCTGACTCCACAGAGCCTTTCCTACATCTGGGCTGCCTGCCGTGGCAAAGTGCAGGCGTGGGGTGAGGCCATGGTTTTGTCTTTCCAGGAAAAAATGAGCCCCTGGCCGAAGCAGCAGGCCCAGGCAGAGCCTTGAGCTTGAAGCCCAGTAGGTCTGTGGCCCTCAGGGCCAGAGCCATGCTTTCAAGGCAGGGAAGCGGCCTGCAAGCTGAGTGGGAGTGGGGGAGGGGAGGGAGACAGCTGAAGCCTAGTCCAGAAGGGCGGCGATGGAAGAGCTGCAGCTGGGTCAGAGCCTGGAGGGAGGGCGGGGCCTTCACTGAGGACCCCCCCGCCCCCCCGAGGCCAGCCCTAGGCCCCGGCGGTCTCGCATGCGCCCTTGGCCTGTGCGGTGTGTGGGGGGTTGAACCCAAGCCCGCAGGGCTCCCGGAGCGGCCAGAGAAAGAAGGGCTCATGGAGAGGTAGGCGAGGTGGGCAGGGGGCGCCACCTTACTCTCCTCAGCTCCCTGAGGGAGAGAGAGAGAGACAGAGACAGGGAGAGAGATCCCTGACCTCTGAGTCTCTGCCTCCACCGCTGGCTGGTGCCAACTCACGCGCCATCCCACTTCCAGCCATCACCCCCACGCCTGCCCCGGGGCCAGCCCCACCACACACAGGCCGGTTGGTTCCTGCTCACCTCTGTGCCGTCCCTTCCCGACCTGACCCCAGTGCAGGGGATAAGCTTCAGACAAGTCTTTCCATGTCCCTCTGCATGACAATAGACTTCCTCCCCTCTCCCATTCCACTGGCCCACCCGGGACATCCACCTTTGTCATTAGCTCAGGAGAGGATGCAAGATGAGAATCTCTGCTATTGTGTGGGGAGACTCAGTTTCCCGGGTTTCCCCCATGGACACATGTTCTTCAGCTGGGTCTGATTTTCTCCAGACAAGCTGTCTTGGGAAGGATTTGGCCAGCCCTAAGAACCTGAAGGGAAAGGGCGGAGGGGGGTTCTCTCTCTGCCCCCGACAGCCCCGAGCTGGGTCGTTCCCTCAGACCTGGCCAGGGGCATCCCATCCCCCGGCGCCCTTCCCCGGGGCATCCAAGGGCAGGCTCGGCGCCAGCCCCACCCCGCTCGCCACTGCCCGACCATCGTCCTCCCTCGGGGGGCCTGGGCAGGACAGGGACCCGGCTGTGGGAGGCCTCCAGATCTCAGGCCTGGCACACCGTTTACCAGGCTGCTTCCTCCTCTGACGGGGGCCCAGCACACGCCCCAGGAGACTTGGCAGCCGCCCCCAGGGCTCTATCCTCTGGAACTCGTCCCCTTGGAAGGGGCCTGGCCCAGGTGCCAGGTTCGGCTGGTCGGCCAGCCTCCTTTGGAGAAAGCAGGCAAGCCGAGCCAGGCTTGCAGTGGCCCTGGCGTGACACCTGCCACCTCAGGCAGAGGGCCTCCCGCGTGCCCTCCATGGCGGGTTTCTCCCCGGAGCCGTGGCCTGGGCACTAGGAAGGCCGGGCCTCCCCGACTCCCGGGAGGAGGGGCTAGCCCAGTTGCGCCCTGGCCCCCAAACCCTCTGGTGCCATCTGCCTGTCTCGGCACTTCTGACTCCACAGAGCCTTTCCTACATCTGGGCTGCCTGCCGTGGCAAAGTGCAGGCGTGGGGTGAGGCCATGGTTTTGTCTTTCCAGGAAAAAATGAGCCCCTGGCCGAAGCAGCAGGCCCAGGCAGAGCCTTGAGCTTGAAGCCCAGTAGGTCTGTGGCCCTCAGGGCCAGAGCCATGCTTTCAAGGCAGGGAAGCGGCCTGCAAGCTGAGTGGGAGTGGGGGAGGGGAGGGAGACAGCTGAAGCCTAGTCCAGAAGGGCGGCGATGGAAGAGCTGCAGCTGGGTCAGAGCCTGGAGGGAGGGCGGGGCCTTCACTGAGGACCCCCCCGCCCCCCCGAGGCCAGCCCTAGGCCCCGGCGGTCACGCATGCGCCCTTGGCCTGTGCGGTGTGTGGGGGGTTGAACCCAAGCCCGCAGGGCTCCCGGAGCGGCCAGAGAAAGAAGGGCCCATGGAGAGGTAGGCGAGGTGGGCAGGGGGCGCCACCTTACTCTCCTCAGCTCCCTGAGGGAGAGAGAGAGAGACAGAGACAGAGAGAGAGATCCCTGACCTCTGAGTCTCTGCCTCCACCGCTGGCTGGTGCCAACTCACGCGCCATCCCACTTCCAGCCATCACCCCCACGCCTGCCCCGGGGCCAGCCCCACCACACACAGGCCGGTTGGTTCCTGCTCACCTCTGTGCCGTCCCTTCCCGACCTGACCCCAGTGCAGGGGATAAGCTTCAGACAAGTCTTTCCATGTCCCTCTGCATGACAATAGACTTCCTCCCCTCTCCCATTCCACTGGCCCACCCGGGACATCCACCTTTGTCATTAGCTCAGGAGAGGATGCAAGATGAGAATCTCTGCTATTGTGTGGGGAGACTCAGTTTCCCGGGTTTCCCCCATGGACACATGTTCTTCAGCTGGGTCTGATTTTCTCCAGACAAGCTGTCTTGGGAAGGATTTGGCCAGCCCTAAGAACCTGAAGGGAAAGGGCGGAGGGGGGTTCTCTCTCTGCCCCCGACAGCCCCGAGCTGGGTCGTTCCCTCAGACCTGGCCAGGGGCATCCCATCCCCCGGCGCCCTTCCCCGGGGCATCCAAGGGCAGGCTCGGCGCCAGCCCCACCCCGCTCGCCACTGCCCGACCATCGTCCTCCCTCGGGGGGCCTGGGCAGGACAGGGACCCGGCTGTGGGAGGCCTCCAGATCTCAGGCCTGGCACACCGTTTACCAGGCTGCTTCCTCCTCTGACGGGGGCCCAGCACACGCCCCAGGAGACTTGGCAGCCGCCCCCAGGGCTCTATCCTCTGGAACTCGTCCCCTTGGAAGGGGCCTGGCCCAGGTGCCAGGTTCGGCTGGTCGGCCAGCCTCCTTTTGAGAAAGCAGGCAAGCCGAGCCAGGCTTGCAGTGGCCCTGGCGTGACACCTGCCACCTCAGGCAGAGGGCCTCCCGCGTGCCCTCCATGGCGGGTTTCTCCCCGGAGCCGTGGCCTGGGCACTAGGAAGGCCGGGCCTCCCCGACTCCCGGGAGGAGGGGCTAGCCCAGTTGCGCCCTGGCCCCCAAACCCTCTGGTGCCATCTGCCTGTCTCGGCACTTCTGACTCCACAGAGCCTTTCCTACATCTGGGCTGCCTGCCGTGGCAAAGTGCAGGCGTGGGGTGAGGCCATGGTTTTGTCTTTCCAGGAAAAAATGAGCCCCTGGCCGAAGCAGCAGGCCCAGGCAGAGCCTTGAGCTTGAAGCCCAGTAGGTCTGTGGCCCTCAGGGCCAGAGCCATGCTTTCAAGGCAGGGAAGCGGCCTGCAAGCTGAGTGGGAGTGGGGGAGGGGAGGGAGACAGCTGAAGCCTAGTCCAGAAGGGCGGCGATGGAAGAGCTGCAGCTGGGTCAGAGCCTGGAGGGAGGGCGGGGCCTTCACTGAGGACCCCCCCGCCCCCCCGAGGCCAGCCCTAGGCCCCGGCGGTCACGCATGCGCCCTTGGCCTGTGCGGTGTGTGGGGGGTTGAACCCAAGCCCGCAGGGCTCCCGGAGCGGCCAGAGAAAGAAGGGCCCATGGAGAGGTAGGCGAGGTGGGCAGGGGGCGCCACCTTACTCTCCTCAGCTCCCTGAGGGAGAGAGAGAGAGACAGAGACAGAGAGAGAGATCCCTGACCTCTGAGTCTCTGCCTCCACCGCTGGCTGGTGCCAACTCACGCGCCATCCCACTTCCAGCCATCACCCCCACGCCTGCCCCGGGGCCAGCCCCACCACAGACAGGCCGGTTGGTTCCTGCTCACCTCTGTGCCGTCCCTTCCCGACCTGACCCCAGTGCAGGGGATAAGCTTCAGACAAGTCTTTCCATGTCCCTCTGCATGACAATAGACTTCCTCCCCTCTCCCATTCCACTGGCCCACCCGGGACATCCACCTTTGTCATTAGCTCAGGAGAGGATGCAAGATGAGAATCTCTGCTATTGTGTGGGGAGACTCAGTTTCCCGGGTTTCCCCCATGGACACATGTTCTTCAGCTGGGTCTGATTTTCTCCAGACAAGCTGTCTTGGGAAGGATTTGGCCAGCCCTAAGAACCTGAAGGGAAAGGGCGGAGGGGGGTTCTCTCTCTGCCCCCGACAGCCCCGAGCTGGGTCGTTCCCTCAGACCTGGCCAGGGGCATCCCATCCCCCGGCGCCCTTCCCCGGGGCATCCAAGGGCAGGCTCGGCGCCAGCCCCACCCCGCTCGCCACTGCCCGACCATCGTCCTCCCTCGGGGGGCCTGGGCAGGACAGGGACCCGGCTGTGGGAGGCCTCCAGATCTCAGGCCTGGCACACCGTTTACCAGGCTGCTTCCTCCTCTGACGGGGGCCCAGCACACGCCCCAGGAGACTTGGCAGCCGCCCACAGGGCTCTATCCTCTGGAACTCGTCCCCTTGGAAGGGGCCTGGCCCAGGTGCCAGGTTCGGCTGGTCGGCCAGCCTCCTTTTGAGAAAGCAGGCAAGCCGAGCCAGGCTTGCAGTGGCCCTGGCGTGACACCTGCCACCTCAGGCAGAGGGCCTCCCGCGTGCCCTCCATGGCGGGTTTGTCCCCGGAGCCGTGGCCTGGGCACTAGGAAGGCCGGGCCTCCCCGACTCCCGGGAGGAGGGGCTAGCCCAGTTGCGCCCTGGCCCCCAAACCCTCTGGTGCCATCTGCCTGTCTCGGCACTTCTGACTCCACAGAGCCTTTCCTACATCTGGGCTGCCTGCCGTGGCAAAGTGCAGGCGTGGGGTGAGGCCATGGTTTTGTCTTTCCAGGAAAAAATGAGCCCCTGGCCGAAGCAGCAGGCCCAGGCAGAGCCTTGAGCTTGAAGCCCAGTAGGTCTGTGGCCCTCAGGGCCAGAGCCATGCTTTCAAGGCAGGGAAGCGGCCTGCAAGCTGAGTGGGAGTGGGGGAGGGGAGGGAGACAGCTGAAGCCTAGTCCAGAAGGGCGGCGATGGAAGAGCTGCAGCTGGGTCAGAGCCTGGAGGGAGGGCGGGGCCTTCACTGAGGACCCCCCCGCCCCCCCGAGGCCAGCCCTAGGCCCCGGCGGTCACGCATGCGCCCTTGGCCTGTGCGGTGTGTGGGGGGTTGAACCCAAGCCCGCAGGGCTCCCGGAGCGGCCAGAGAAAGAAGGGCCCATGGAGAGGTAGGCGAGGTGGGCAGGGGGCGCCACCTTACTCTCCTCAGCTCCCTGAGGGAGAGAGAGAGAGACAGAGACAGAGAGAGAGATCCCTGACCTCTGAGTCTCTGCCTCCACCGCTGGCTGGTGCCAACTCACGCGCCATCCCACTTCCAGCCATCACCCCCACGCCTGCCCCGGGGCCAGCCCCACCACAGACAGGCCGGTTGGTTCCTGCTCACCTCTGTGCCGTCCCTTCCTGACCTGACCCCAGTGCAGGGGATAAGCTTCAGACAAGTCTTTCCATGTCCCTCTGCATGACAATAGACTTCCTCCCCTCTCCCATTCCACAGGCCCACCCGGGACATCCACCTTTGTCATTAGCTCAGGAGAGGATGCAAGATGAGAATCTCTGCTATTGTGTGGGGAGACTCAGTTTCCCGGGTTTCCCCCATGGACACATGTTCTTCAGCTGGGTCTGATTTTCTCCAGACAAGCTGTCTTGGGAAGGATTTGGCCAGCCCTAAGAACCTGAAGGAAAGTGCGGAGGGGGGTTCTCTCTCTGCCCCCGACAGCCCCGAGCTGGGTCAGTCCCTCAGACCTGGCCAGGGGCAGCCCATCCCCCGGCGCCCTTCCCCGGGGCATCCAAGGGCAGGCTCGGCGCCAGCCCCACCCCGCTCGCCACTGCCCGACCATCGTCCTCCCTCGGGGGGCCTGGGCAGGACAGGGACCCGGGTGTGGGAGGCCTCCAGATCTCAGGCCTGGCACACCGTTTACCAGGCTGCTTCCTCCTCTGACGGGGGCCCAGCACACGCCCCAGGAGACTTGGCAGCCGCCCCCAGGGCTCTATCCTCTGGAACTCGTCCCCTTGGAACGGGCCTGGCCCAGGTGCCAGGTTCGGCTGGTCGGCCAGCCTCCTTTTGAGAAAGCAGGCAAGCCGAGCCAGGCTTGCAGTGGCCCTGGCGTGACACCGGCCACCTCAGGCAGAGGGCCTCCCGCGTGCCCTCCATGGCGGGTCTCTCCCCGGAGCCGTGGCCTGGGCACTAGGAAGGCCGGGCCTCCCCGACTCCCGGGAGGATGGGCTAGCCCAGTTGCGCCCTGGCCCCCAAACCCTCTGGTGCCATCTGCCTGTCTCGGCACTTCTGACTCCACAGAGCCTTTCCTACATCTGGGCTGCCTGCCGTGGCAAAGTGCAGGCGTGGGGTGAGGCCATGGTTTTGTCTTTCCAGGAAAAAATGAGCCCCTGGCCGAAGCAGCAGGCCCAGGCAGAGCCTTGAGCTTGAAGCCCAGTAGGTCTGTGGCCCTCAGGGCCAGAGCCATGCTTTCAAGGCAGGGAAGCGGCCTGCAAGCTGAGTGGGAGTGGGGGAGGGGAGGGAGACAGCTGAAGCCTAGTCCAGAAGGGCGGCGATGGAAGAGCTGCAGCTGGGTCAGAGCCTGGAGGGAGGGCGGGGCCTTCACTGAGGACCCCCCCGCCCCCCCGAGGCCAGCCCTAGGCCCCGGCGGTCACGCATGCGCCCTTGGCCTGTGCGGTGTGTGGGGGGTTGAACCCAAGCCCGCAGGGCTCCCGGAGCGGCCAGAGAAAGAAGGGCCCATGGAGAGGTAGGCGAGGTGGGCAGGGGGCGCCACCTTACTCTCCTCAGCTCCCTGAGGGAGAGAGAGAGAGACAGAGACAGAGAGAGAGATCCCTGACCTCTGAGTCTCTGCCTCCACCGCTGGCTGGTGCCAACTCACGCGCCATCCCACTTCCAGCCATCACCCCCACGCCTGCCCCGGGGCCAGCCCCACCACAGACAGGCCGGTTGGTTCCTGCTCACCTCTGTGCCGTCCCTTCCTGACCTGACCCCAGTGCAGGGGATAAGCTTCAGACAAGTCTTTCCATGTCCCTCTGCATGACAATAGACTTCCTCCCCTCTCCCATTCCACAGGCCCACCCGGGACATCCACCTTTGTCATTAGCTCAGGAGAGGATGCAAGATGAGAATCTCTGCTATTGTGTGGGGAGACTCAGTTTCCCGGGTTTCCCCCATGGACACATGTTCTTCAGCTGGGTCTGATTTTCTCCAGACAAGCTGTCTTGGGAAGGATTTGGCCAGCCCTAAGAACCTGAAGGGAAAGGGCGGAGGGGGGTTCTCTCTCTGCCCCCGACAGCCCCGAGCTGGGTCAGTCCCTCAGACCTGGCCAGGGGCAGCCCATCCCCCGGCGCCCTTCCCCGGGGCATCCAAGGGCAGGCTCGGCGCCAGCCCCACCCCGCTCGCCACTGCCCGACCATCGTCCTCCCTCGGGGGGCCTGGGCAGGACAGGGACCCGGGTGTGGGAGGCCTCCAGATCTCAGGCCTGGCACACCGTTTACCAGGCTGCTTCCTCCTCTGACGGGGGCCCAGCACACGCCCCAGGAGACTTGGCAGCCGCCCCCAGGGCTCTATCCTCTGGAACTCGTCCCCTTGGAACGGGCCTGGCCCAGGTGCCAGGTTCGGCTGGTCGGCCAGCCTCCTTTGGAGAAAGCAGGCAAGCCGAGCCAGGCTTGCAGTGGCCCTGGCGTGACACCGGCCACCTCAGGCAGAGGGCCTCCCGCGTGCCCTCCATGGCGGGTCTCTCCCCGGAGCCGTGGCCTGGGCACTAGGAAGGCCGGGCCTCCCCGACTCCCGGGAGGATGGGCTAGCCCAGTTGCGCCCTGGCCCCCAAACCCTCTGGTGCCATCTGCCTGTCTCGGCACTTCTGACTCCACAGAGCCTTTCCTACATCTGGGCTGCCTGCCGTGGCAAAGTGCAGGCGTGGGGTGAGGCCATGGTTTTGTCTTTCCAGGAAAAAATGAGCCCCTGGCCGAAGCAGCAGGCCCAGGCAGAGCCTTGAGCTTGAAGCCCAGTAGGTCTGTGGCCCTCAGGGCCAGAGCCATGCTTTCAAGGCAGGGAAGCGGCCTGCAAGCTGAGTGGGAGTGGGGGAGGGGAGGGAGACAGCTGAAGCCTAGTCCAGAAGGGCGGCGATGGAAGAGCTGCAGCTGGGTCAGAGCCTGGAGGGAGGGCGGGGCCTTCACTGAGGACCCCCCCCAGAGGCCAGCCCTAGGCCCCGGCGGTCACGCATGCGCCCTTGGCCTGTGCCGTGTGTGGGGGGTTGAACCCAAGCCCGCAGGGCTCCCGGAGCGGCCAGAGAAAGAAGGGACCATGGAGAGGTAGGCGAGGTGGGCAGGGGGCGCCACCTTACTCTCCTCAGCTCCCTGAGGGAGAGAGAGAGAGACAGAGACAGAGAGAGAGATCCCTGACCTCTGAGTCTCTGCCTCCACCGCTGGCTGGTGCCAACTCACGCGCCATCCCACTTCCAGCCATCACCCCCACGCCTGCCCCAGGGCCAGCCCCACCACAGACAGGCCGGTTGGTTCCTGCTCACCTCTGTGCCTTCCCTTCCCGACCTGACCCCAGTGCAGGGGATAAGCTTCAGACAAGTCTTTCCATGTCCCTCTGCATGACAATAGACTTCCTCCCCTCTCCCATTCCACAGGCCCACCCGGGACATCCACCTTTGTCATTAGCTCAGGAGAGGATGCAAGATGAGAATCTCTGCTATTGTGTGGGGAGACTCAGTTTCCCGGGTTTCCCCCATGGACACATGTTCTTCAGCTGGGTCTGATTTTCTCCAGACAAGCTGTCTTGGGAAGGATTTGGCCAGCCCTAAGAACCTGAAGGGAAAGGGCGGAGGGGGGTTCTCTCTCTGCCCCCGACAGCCCCGAGCTGGGTCGGTCCCTCAGACCTGGCCAGGGGCAGCCCATCCCCCGGCGCCCTTCCCCGGGGCATCCAAGGGCAGGCTCGGCGCCAGCCCCACCCCGCTCGCCACTGCCCGACCATCGTCCTCCCTCGGGGGGCCTGGGCAGGACAGGGACCCGGCTGTGGGAGGCCTCCAGATCTCAGGCCTGGCACACCGTTTACCAGGCTGCTTCCTCCTCTGACGGGGGCCCAGCACACGCCCCAGGAGACTTGGCAGCCGCCCCCAGGGCTCTATCCTCTGGAACTCGTCCCCTTGGAAGGGGCCTGGCCCAGGTGCCAGGTTCGGCTGGTCGGCCAGCCTCCTTTGGAGAAAGCAGGCAAGCCGAGCCAGGCTTGCAGTGGCCCTGGCGTGACACCTGCCACATCAGGCAGAGGGCCTCCCGCGTGCCCTCCATGGCGGGTTTCTCCCCGGAGCCGTGGCCTGGGCACTAGGAAGGCCGGGCCTCCCCGACTCCCGGGAGGAGGGGCTAGCCCAGTTGCGCCCTGGCCCCCAAACCCTCTGGTGCCATCTGCCTGTCTCGGCACTTCTGACTCCACAGAGCCTTTCCTACATCTGGGCTGCCTGCCGTGGCAAAGTGCAGGCGTGGGGTGAGGCCATGGTTTTGTCTTTCCAGGAAAAAATGAGCCCCTGGCCGAAGCAGCAGGCCCAGGCAGAGCCTTGAGCTTGAAGCCCAGTAGGTCTGTGGCCCTCAGGGCCAGAGCCATGCTTTCAAGGCAGGGAAGCGGCCTGCAAGCTGAGTGGGAGTGGGGGAGGGGAGGGAGACAGCTGAAGCCGAGTCCAGAAGGGCGGCGATGGAAGAGCTGCAGCTGGGTCAGAGCCTGGAGGGAGGGCGGGGCCTTCACTGAGGACCCCCCCCCAGGCCAGCCCTAGGCCCAGGCGGTCGCGCATGCGCCCTTGGCCTGTGCGGTGTGTGGGGGGTTGAACCCAAGCCCGCAGGGCTCCTGGAGCGGCCAGAGAAAGAAGGGCCCATGGAGAGGTAGGCGAGGTGGGCAGTGGGCGCCATCTTACTCTCCTCAGCTCCCTGAGGGAGAGAGAGAGAGACAGAGACAGAGAGAGAGATCCCTGACCTCTGAGTCTCTGCCTCCACCGCTGGCTGGTGCCAACTCACGCGCCATCCCACTTTCAGCCATCACCCCCACGCCTGCCTCGGGGCCTGCCTCACCACAGAGAGGCCGGTTGGTTCCTGCTCACCTCTGTGCCGTCCCTTCCCGACCTGACCCCAGTGCAGGGGATAAGCTTCAGACAAGTCTCTCCATGTCCCTCTGCATGAAAATAGACTTCCTCCCCTCTCCCATTCCACACGCCCACCCGGGACATCCACCTTTGTCATTAGCTCAGGAGAGGATGCAAGATGAGAATCTCTGCTATTGTGTGTGAAGACTCAGTTTCCCGGGTTTCCCCCATTGACACATGTTCTTCAGCTGGGTCTGATTTTCTCCAGACAAGCTGTCTTGGGAAGGATTTGGCCAGCCCTAAGAACCTGAAGGGAAAGGGCGGAGGTGGGTTCTCTCTCTGCCCCCGACAGCCCCGAGCTGGGTCGGTCCCTCAGACCTGGCCAGGGGCAGCCCATCCCCCGGCGCCCTTCCCCGGGGCATCCAAGGGCAGGCTCGGCGCCAGCCCCAACCCACTCGCCACTGCCCGACCATCGTCCTCCCTCGGGGGGCCTGGGCAGGACAGGGATCCGGCTGTGGGAGGCCTCCAGATCTCAGGCCTGGCACACCGTTTACCAGGCTGCTTCCTCCTCTGACGGGGGCCCAGCACACGCCCCAGGAGACTTGGCAGCCGCCCCCAGGGCTCTATCCTCTGGAACTCGTCCCCTTGGAAGGGGCCTGGCCCAGGTGCCAGGTTCGGCTGGTCGGCCAGCCTCCTTTGGAGAAAGCAGGCAAGCCGAGCCAGGCTTGCAGTGGCCCTGGCGTGACACCGGCCACCTCAGGCAGAGGGCCTCCCGCGTGCCCTCCATGGCGGGTTTCTCCCCGGAGCCGTGGCCTGGGCACTAGGAAGGCCGGGCCTCCCCGACTCCCGGGAGGAGGGGCTAGCCCAGTTGCGCCCTGGCCCCCAAACCCTCTGGTGCCATCTGCCTGTCTCGGCACTTCTGACTCCACAGAGCCTTTCCTACATCTGGGCTGCCTGCCGTGGCAAAGTGCAGGCGTGGGGTGAGGCCATGGTTTTGTCTTTCCAGGAAAAAATGAGCCCCTGGCCGAAGCAGCAGGCCCAGGCAGAGCCTTGAGCTTGAAGCCCAGTAGGTCTGTGGCCCTCAGGGCCAGAGCCATGCTTTCAAGGCAGGGAAGCGGCCTGCAAGCTGAGTGGGAGTTGGGGAGTGGAGGGAGACAGCTGAAGCCTAGTCCAGAAGGGCGGCGATGGAAGAGCTGCAGCTGGGTCAGAGCCTGGAGGGAGGGCGGGGCCTTCACTGAGGACCCCCCCCCCCCCGAGGCCAGCCCTAGGCCCCGGCGGTCACGCATGCGCCCTTGGCCTGTGCGGTGTGTGGGGGGTTTAACCCAAACCCGCAGGGCTCCCGGAGCGGCCAGAGAAAGAAGGGACCATGGAGAGGTAGGCGAGGTGGGCAGGGGGCGCCACCTTACTCTCCTCAGCTCCCTGAGGGAGAGAGAGAGAGACAGAGACAGAGAGAGAGATCCCTGACCTCTGAGTCTCTGCCTCCACCGCTGGCTGGTGCTAACTCACGCGCCATCCCACTTCCAGCCATCACCCCCACGCCTACCCCAGGCCCAGCCCCACCACAGACAGGCCGGTTGGTTCCGGCTCACCTCTTTGCCGTCCCTTCCCGACCTGACCCCAGTGCAGGGGATAAGCTTCAGACAAGTCTTTCCATGTCCCTCTGCATGACAATAGACTTCCTCCCCTCTCCCATTCCACAGGCCCACCCGGGACATCCACCTTTGTCATTAGCTCAGGAGAGGATGCAAGAGGAGAATCTCTGCTATTGTGTGGGGAGACTCAGTTTCCCGGGTTTCCCCCATGGACACATGTTCTTCAGCTGGGTCTGATTTTCTCCAGACAACCTGTCTTGGGAAGGATTTGGCCAGCCCTAAGAACCTGAAGGGAAAGGGCGGAGGGGGGTTCTCTCTCTGCCCCCGACAGCCCCGAGCTGGGTCGGTCCCTCAGACCTGGCCAGGGGCATCCCATCCCCCGGCGCCCTTCCCCGGGGCATCCAAGGGCAGGCTCGGCGCCAGCCCCACCCCGCTCGCCACTGCCCGACCATCGTCCTCCCTCGGGGGGCCTGGGCAGGACAGGGACCCGGCTGTGGGAGGCCTCCAGATCTCAGGCCTGGCACACCGTTTACCAGGCTGCTTCCTCCTCTGACGGGGGCCCAGCACACGCCCCAGGAGACTTGGCAGCCGCCCCCAGGGCTCTATCCTCTGGAACTCGTCCCCTTGGAAGGGGCCTGGCCCAGGTGCCAGGTTCGGCTGGTCGGCCAGCCTCCTTTGGAGAAAGCAGGCAAGCCGAGCCAGGCTTGCAGTGGCCCTGGCGTGACACCTGCCACCTCAGGCAGAGGGCCTCCCGCGTGCCCTCCATGGCGGGTTTCTCCCCGGAGCCGTGGCCTGGGCACTAGGAAGGCCGGGCCTCCCCGACTCCCGGGAGGAGGGGCTAGCCCAGTTGCGCCCTGGCCCCCCAAACCCTCTGGTGCCATCTGCCTGTCTCGGCACTTCTGACTCCACAGAGCCTTTCCTACATCTGGGCTGCCTGCCGTGGCAAAGTGCAGGCGTGGGGTGAGGCCATGGTTTTGTCTTTCCAGGAAAAAATGAGCCCCTGGCCGAAGCAGCAGGCCCAGGCAGAGCCTTCAGCTTGAAGCCCAGTAGGTCTGTGGCCCTCAGGGCCAGAGCCATGCTTTCAAGGCAGGGAAGCGGCCTGCAAGCTGAGTGGGAGTGGGGGAGGGGAGGGAGACAGCTGAAGCCTAGTCCAGAAGGGCGGCGATGGAAGAGCTGCAGCTGGGTCAGAGCCTGGAGGGAGGGCGGGGCCTTCACTGAGGACCCCCCCGCCCCCCCGAGGCCAGCCCTAGGCCCCGGCGGTCACGCATGCGCCCTTGGCCTGTGCGGTGTGTGGGGGGTTGAACCCAAGCCCGCAGGGCTCCCGGAGCGGCCAGAGAAAGAAGGGCCCATGGAGAGGTAGGCGAGGTGGGCAGGGGGCGCCACCTTACTCTCCTCAGCTCCCTGAGGGAGAGAGAGAGAGACAGAGACAGAGAGAGAGATCCCTGACCTCTGAGTCTCTGCCTCCACCGCTGGCTGGTGCCAACTCACGCGCCATCCCACTTCCAGCCATCACCCCCACGCCTGCCCCGGGGCCAGCCCCACCACAGACAGGCCGGTTGGTTCCTGCTCACCTCTGTGCCGTCCCTTCCCGACCTGACCCCAGTGCAGGGGATAAGCTTCAGACAAGTCTTTCCATGTCCCTCTGCATGACAATAGACTTCCTCCCCTCTCCCATTCCACAGGCCCACCCGGGACATCCACCTTTGTCATTAGCTCAGGAGAGGATGCAAGAGGAGAATCTCTGCTATTGTGTGGGGAGACTCAGTTTCCCGGGTTTCCCCCATGGACACATGTTCATCAGCTGGGTCTGATTTTCTCCAGACAACCTGTCTTGGGAAGGATTTGGCCAGCCCTAAGAACCTGAAGGGAAAGGGCGGAGGGGGGTTCTCTCTCTGCCCCCGACAGCCCCGAGGTGGGTCGGTCCCTCAGACCTGGCCAGGGGCATCCCATCCCCCGGCGCCCTTCCCCGGGGCATCCAAGGGCAGGCTCGGCGCCAGCCCCACCCCGCTCGCCACTGCCCGACCATCGTCCTCCCTCGGGGGGCCTGGGCAGGACAGGGACCCGGCTGTGGGAGGCCTCCAGATCTCAGGCCTGGCACACCGTTTACCAGGCTGCTTCCTCCTCTGACGGGGGCCCAGCACACGCCCCAGGAGACTTGGCAGCCGCCCCCAGGGCTCTATCCTCTGGAACTCGTCCCCTTGGAAGGGGCCTGGCCCAGGTGCCAGGTTCGGCTGGTCGGCCAGCCTCCTTTGGAGAAAGCAGGCAAGCCGAGCCAGGCTTGCAGTGGCCCTGGCGTGACACCTGCCACCTCAGGCAGAGGGCCTCCCGCGTGCCCTCCATGGCGGGTTTCTCCCCGGAGCCGTGGCCTGGGCACTAGGAAGGCCGGGCCTCCCCGACTCCCGGGAGGAGGGGCTAGCCCAGTTGCGCCCTGGCCCCCAAACCCTCTGGTGCCATCTGCCTGTCTCGGCACTTCTGACTCCACAGAGCCTTTCCTACATCTGGGCTGCCTGCCGTGGCAAAGTGCAGGCGTGGGGTGAGGCCATGGTTTTGTCTTTCCAGGAAAAAATGAGCCCCTGGCCGAAGCAGCAGGCCCAGGCAGAGCCTTCAGCTTGAAGCCCAGTAGGTCTGTGGCCCTCAGGGCCAGAGCCATGCTTTCAAGGCAGGGAAGCGGCCTGCAAGCTGAGTGGGAGTGGGGGAGGGGAGGGAGACAGCTGAAGCCTAGTCCAGAAGGGCGGCGATGGAAGAGCTGCAGCTGGGTCAGAGCCTGGAGGGAGGGCGGGGCCTTCACTGAGGACCCCCCCGCCCCCCCGAGGCCAGCCCTAGGCCCCGGCGGTCACGCATGCGCCCTTGGCCTGTGCGGTGTGTGGGGGGTTGAACCCAAGCCCGCAGGGCTCCCGGAGCGGCCAGAGAAAGAAGGGCCCATGGAGAGGTAGGCGAGGTGGGCAGGGGGCGCCACCTTACTCTCCTCAGCTCCCTGAGGGAGAGAGAGAGAGACAGAGACAGAGAGAGAGATCCCTGACCTCTGAGTCTCTGCCTCCACCGCTGGCTGGTGCCAACTCACGCGCCATCCCACTTCCAGCCATCACCCCCACGCCTGCCCCGGGGCCAGCCCCACCACAGACAGGCCGGTTGGTTCCTGCTCACCTCTGTGCCGTCCCTTCCCGACCTGACCCCAGTGCAGGGGATAAGCTTCAGACAAGTCTTTCCATGTCCCTCTGCATGACAATAGACTTCCTCCCCTCTCCCATTCCACTGGCCCACCCGGGACATCCACCTTTGTCATTAGCTCAGGAGAGGATGCAAGATGAGAATCTCTGCTATTGTGTGGGGAGACTCAGTTTCCCGGGTTTCCCCCATGGACACATGTTCTTCAGCTGGGTCTGATTTTCTCCAGACAAGCTGTCTTGGGAAGGATTTGGCCAGCCCTAAGAACCTGAAGGGAAAGGGCGGAGGGGGGTTCTCTCTCTGCCCCCGACAGCCCCGAGCTGGGTCGGTCCCTCAGACCTGGCCAGGGGCATCCCATCCCCCGGCGCCCTTCCCCGGGGCATCCAAGGGCAGGCTCGGCGCCGGCCCCACCCCGCTCGCCACTGCCCGACCATCGTCCTCCCTCGGGGGGCCTGGGCAGGACAGGGACCCGGCTGTGGGAGGCCTCCAGATCTCAGGCCTGGCACACCGTTTACCAGGCTGCTTCCTCCTCTGACGGGGGCCCAGCACACGCCCCAGGAGACTTGGCAGCCGCCCCCAGGGCTCTATCCTCTGGAACTCGTCCCCTTGGAAGGGGCCTGGCCCAGGTGCCAGGTTCGGCTGGTCGGCCAGCCTCCTTTGGAGAAAGCAGGCAAGCCGAGCCAGGCTTGCAGTGGCCCTGGCGTGACACCTGCCACCTCAGGCAGAGGGCCTCCCGCGTGCCCTCCATGGCGGGTTTCTCCCCGGAGCCGTGGCCTGGGCACTAGGAAGGCCGGGCCTCCCCGACTCCCGGGAGGAGGGGCTAGCCCAGTTGCGCCCTGGCCCCCAAACCCTCTGGTGCCATCTGCCTGTCTCGGCACTTCTGACTCCACAGAGCCTTTCGTACATCTGGGCTGCCTGCCGTGGCAAAGTGCAGGCGTGGGGTGAGGCCATGGTTTTGTCTTTCCAGGAAAAAATGAGCCCCTGGCCGAAGCAGCAGGCCCAGGCAGAGCCTTGAGCTTAAAGTCCAGTAGGTCTGTGGCCCTCAGGGCCAGAGCCATGCTTTCAAGGCAGGGAAGCGGCCTGCAAGCTGAGTGGGAGTGGGGGAGGGGAGGGAGACAGCTGAAGCCTAGTCCAGAAGGGCGGCGATGGAAGAGCTGCAGCTGGGTCAGAGCCTGGAGGGAGGGCGGGGCCTTCACTGAGGAACCCCCCCCCCCCCCGAGGCCAGCCCTAGGCTCGGGCGGTCACGCATGCGCCCTTGGCCTGTGCGGTGTGTGTGGGGTTGAACCCAAGCCCGCAGGGCTCCCGGAGCGGCCAGAGAAAGAAGGGCCCATGGAGAGGTAGGCGAGGTGGGCAGGGGGCGCCACCTTACTCTCCTCAGCTCCCTGAGGGAGAGAGAGAGAGACAGAGACAGAGAGAGAGATCCCTGACCTCTGAGTCTCTGCCTCCACCGCTGGCTGGTGCCAACTCACGCGCCATCCCACTTCCAGCCATCACCCCCACGCCTGCCCCGGGGCCAGCCCCACCACAGACAGGCCGGTTGGTTCCTGCTCACCTCTGTGCCGTCCCTTCCCGACATGACCCCAGTGCAGGGGATAAGCTTCAGACAAGTCTTTCCATGTCCCTCTGCATGACAATAGACTTCCTCCCCTCTCCCATTCCACAGGCCCACCCGGGACATCCACCTTTGTCATTAGCTCAGGAGAGGATGCAAGATGAGAATCTCTGCTATTGTGTGGGGAGACTCAGTTTCCCGGGTTTCCCCCATGGACACATGTTCTTCAGCTGGGTCTGATTTTCTCCAGACAAGCTGTCTTGGGAAGGATTTGGCCAGCCCTAAGAACCTGAAGGGAAAGGGCGGAGGGGGGTTCTCTCTCTGCCCCCGACAGCCCCGAGCTGGGTCGGTCCCTCAGACCTGGCCAGGGGCATCCCATCCCCCGGCGCCCTTCCCCGGGGCATCCAAGGGCAGGCTCGGCTCCAGCCCCACCCCGCTCGCCACTGCCCGACCATCGTCCTCCCTCGGGGGGCCTGGGCAGGACAGGGACCCGGCTGTGGGAGGCCTCCAGATCTCAGGCCTGGCACACCGTTTACCAGGCTGCTTCCTCCTCTGACGGGGGCCCAGCACACGCCCCAGGAGACTTGGCAGCCGCCCCCAGGGCTCTATCCTCTGGAACTCGTCCCCTTGGAAGGGGCCTGGCCCAGGTGCCAGGTTCGGCTGGTCGGCCAGCCTCCTTTGGAGAAAGCAGGCAAGCCGAGCCAGGCTTGCAGTGGCCCTGGCGTGACACCTGCCACCTCAGGCAGAGGGCCTCCCGCGTGCCCTCCATGGCGGGTTTCTCCCCGGAGCTGTGGCCTGGGCACTAGGAAGGCCGGGCCTCCCCGACTCCCGGGAGGAGGGGCTAGCCCAGTTGCGCCCTGGCCCCCAAACCCTCTGGTGCCATCTGCCTGTCTCGGCACTTCTGACTCCACAGAGCCTTTCGTACATCTGGGCTGCCTGCCGTGGCAAAGTGCAGGCGTGGGGTGAGGCCATGGTTTTGTCTTTCCAGGAAAAAATGAGCCCCTGGCCGAAGCAGCAGGCCCAGGCAGAGCCTTGAGCTTAAAGTCCAGTAGGTCTGTGGCCCTCAGGGCCAGAGCCATGCTTTCAAGGCAGGGAAGCGGCCTGCAAGCTGAGTGGGAGTGGGGGAGGGGAGGGAGACAGCTGAAGCCTAGTCCAGAAGGGCGGCGATGGAAGAGCTGCAGCTGGGTCAGAGCCTGGAGGGAGGGCGGGGCCTTCACTGAGGACCCCCACCCCCCGAGGCCAGCCCTAGGCCCCGGCGGTCACGCATGCGCCCTTGGCCTGTGCGGTGTGTGGGGGGTTGAACCCAAGCCCGCAGGGCTCCCGGAGCGGCCAGAGAAAGAAGGGCCCATGGAGAGGTAGGCGAGGTGTGCAGGGGGCGCCACCTTACTCTCCTCAGCTCCCTGAGGGAGAGAGAGAGAGACAGAGACAGAGAGAGAGATCCCTGACCTCTGAGTCTCTGCCTCCACCGCTGGCTGGTGCCAACTCACGCGCCATCCCACTTCCAGCCATCACCCCCACGCCTGCCCCGGGGCCAGCCCCACCACAGACAGGCCGGTTGGTTCCTGCTCACCTCTGTGCCGTCCCTTCCCGACATGACCCCAGTGCAGGGGATAAGCTTCAGACAAGTCTTTCCATGTCCCTCTGCATGACAATAGACTTCCTCCCCTCTCCCATTCCACAGGCCCACCCGGGACATCCACCTTTGTCATTAGCTCAGGAGAGGATGCAAGATGAGAATCTCTGCTATTGTGTGGGGAGACTCAGTTTCCCGGGTTTCCCCCATGGACACATGTTCTTCAGCTGGGTCTGATTTTCTCCAGACAAGCTGTCTTGGGAAGGATTTGGCCAGCCCTAAGAACCTGAAGGGAAAGGGTGGAGGGGGGTTCTCTCTCTGCCCCCGACAGCCCCGAGCTGGGTCGGTCCCTCAGACCTGGCCAGGGGCAGCCCATCCCCCGGCGCCCTTCCCCGGGGCATCCAAGGGCAGGCTCGGCTCCAGCCCCACCCCGCTCGCCACTGCCCGACCATCGTCCTCCCTCGGGGGGCCTGGGCAGGACAGGGACCCGGCTGTGGGAGGCCTCCAGATCTCAGGCCTGGCACACCGTTTACCAGGCTGCTTCCTCCTCTGACGGGGGCCCAGCACACGCCCCAGGAGACTTGGCAGCCGCCCCCAGGGCTCTATCCTCTGCAACTCGTCCCCTTGGAAGGGGCCTGGCCCAGGTGCCAGGTTCGGCTGGTCGGCCAGCCTCCTTTGGAGAAAGCAGGCAAGCCGAGCCAGGCTTGCAGTGGCCCTGGCGTGACACCTGCCACCTCAGGCAGAGGGCCTCCCGCGTGCCCTCCATGGCGGGTTTCTCCCCGGAGCCGTGGCCTGGGCACTAGGAAGGCCGGGCCTCCCCGACTCCCGGGAGGAGGGGCTAGCCCAGTTGCGCCCTGGCCCCCAAACCCTCTGGTGCCATCTGCCTGTCTCGGCATTTCTGACTCCACAGAGCCTTTCGTACATCTGGGCTGCCTGCCGTGGCAAAGTGCAGGCGTGGGGTGAGGCCATGGTTTTGTCTTTCCAGGAAAAAATGAGCCCCTGGCCGAAGCAGCAGGCCCAGGCAGAGCCTTGAGCTTAAAGTCCAGTAGGTCTGTGGCCCTCAGGGCCAGAGCCATGCTTTCAAGGCAGGGAAGCGGCCTGCAAGCTGAGTGGGAGTGGGGGAGGGGAGGGAGACAGCTGAAGCCTAGTCCAGAAGGGCGGCGATGGAAGAGCTGCAGCTGGGTCAGAGCCTGGAGGGAGGGCGGGGCCTTCACTGAGGACCCCCCCCCCCCGAGGCCAGCCCTAGGCCCCGGCGGTCACGCATGCGCCCTTGGCCTGTGCGGTGTGTGGGGGGTTGAACCCAAGCCCGCAGGGCTCCCGGAGCGGCTAGAGAAAGAAGGGCCCATGGAGAGGTAGGCGAGGTGGGCAGGGGGCGCCACCTTACTCTCCTCAGCTCCCTGAGGGAGAGAGAGAGAGACAGAGACAGAGAGAGAGATCCCTGACCTCTGAGTCTCTGCCTCCACCGCTGGCTGGTGCCAACTCACGCGCCATCCCACTTCCAGCCATCACCCCCACGCCTGCCCCGGGGCCAGCCCCACCACAGACAGGCCGGTTGGTTCCTGCTGACCTCTGTGCCGTCCCTTCCCGACATGACCCCAGTGCAGGGGATAAGCTTCAGACAAGTCTTTCCATGTCCCTCTGCATGACAATAGACTTCCTCCCCTCTCCCATTCCACAGGCCCACCCGGGACATCCACCTTTGTCATTAGCTCAGGAGAGGATGCAAGATGAGAATCTCTGCTATTGTGTGGGGAGACTCAGTTTCCCGGGTTTCCCCCATGGACACATGTTCTTCAGCTGGGTCTGATTTTCTCCAGACAAGCTGTCTTGGGAAGGATTTGGCCAACCCTAAGAACCTGAAGGGAAAGGGCGGAGGGGGGTTCTCTCTCTGCCCCCGACAGCCCCGAGCTGGGTCGGTCCCTCAGACCTGGCCAGGGGCAGCCCATCCCCCGGCGCCCTTCCCCGGGGCATCCAAGGGCAGGCTCGGCTCCAGCCCCACCCCGCTCGCCACTGCCCGACCATCGTCCTCCCTCGGGGGGCCTGGGCAGGACAGGGACCCGGCTGTGGGAGGCCTCCAGATCTCAGGCCTGGCACACCGTTTACCAGGCTGCTTCCTCCTCTGACGGGGGCCCAGCACACGCCCCAGGAGACTTGGCAGCCGCCCCCAGGGCTCTATCCTCTGGAACTCGTCCCCTTGGAAGGGGCCTGGCCCAGGTGCCAGGTTCGGCTGGTCGGCCAGTCTCCTTTGGAGAAAGCAGGCAAGCCGAGCCAGGCTTGCAGTGGCCCTGGCGTGACACCTGCCACCTCAGGCAGAGGGCCTCCCGCGTGCCCTCCATGGCGGGTTTCTCCCCGGAGCTGTGGCCTGGGCACTAGGAAGGCCGGGCCTCCCCGACTCCCGGGAGGAGGGGCTAGCCCAGTTGCGCCCTGGCCCCCAAACCCTCTGGTGCCATCTGCCTGTCTCGGCACTTCTGACTCCACAGAGCCTTTCCTACATCTGGGCTGCCTGCCGTGGCAAAGTGCAGGCGTGGGGTGAGGCCATGGTTTTGTCTTTCCAGGAAAAAATGAGCCCCTGGCCGAAGCAGCAGGCCCAGGCAGAGCCTTGAGCTTAAAGCCCAGTAGGTCTGTGGCCCTCAGGGCCAGAGCCATGCTTTCAAGGCAGGGAAGCGGTCTGCAAGCTGAGTGGGAGTGGGGGAGGGGAGGGAGACAGCTGAAGCCGAGTCCAGAACGGCGGCGATGGAAGAGCTGCAGCTGGGTCAGAGCCTGGAGGGAGGGCGGGGCCTTCATTGAGGACCCCCCCCCCCCCCGAGGCCAGCCCAAGGCCCCGGCGGTCGCGCATGCGCCCTTGGCCTGTGCGGTGTGTGGGGGGTTGAACCCAAGCCCGCAGGGCTCCCGGAGCGGCCAGAGAAAGAAGGGCCCGTGGAGAGGTAGGCGAGGTGGGCAGGGGGCGCCACCTTACTCTCCTCAGCTCCCTGAGGGAGAGAGAGAGAGACAGAGACAGAGAGAGAGATCCCTGACCTCTGAGTCTCTGCCTCCACCGCTGGCTGGTGCCAACTCACGCGCCATCCCACTTCCAGCCATCACCCCCACGCCTGCCCCGGGGCCAGCCCCACCACAGACAGGCCGGTTGGTTCCTGCTCACCTCTGTGCCCTCCCTTCCCGACATGACCCCAGTGCAGGGGATAAGCTTCAGACAAGTCTTTCCATGTCCCTCTGCATGACAATAGACTTCCTCCCCTCTCCCATTCCACAGGCCCACCCGGGACATCCACCTTTGTCATTAGCTCAGGAGAGGATGCAAGATGAGAATCTCTGCTATTGTGTGGGGAGACTCAGTTTCCCGGGTTTCCCCCATGGACACATGTTCTTCAGCTGGGTCTGATTTTCTCCAGACAAGCTGTCTTGGGAAGGATTTGGCCAGCCCTAAGAACCTGAAGGGAAAGGGCGGAGGGGGGTTCTCTCTCTGCCCCCGACAGCCCCGAGCTGGGTCGGTCCCTCAGACCTGGCCAGGGGCAGCCCATCCCCCGGCGCCCTTCCCCGGGGCATCCAAGGGCAGGCTCGGCTCCAGCCCCACCCCGCTCGCCACTGCCCGACCATCGTCCTCCCTCGGGGGTCCTGGGCAGGACAGGGACCCGGCTGTGGGAGGCCTCCAGATCTCAGGCCTGGCACACCGTTTACCAGGCTGCTTCCTCCTCTGACGGGGGCCCAGCACACGCCCCAGGAGACTTGGCAGCCGCCCCCAGGGCTCTATCCTCTGGAACTCGTCCCCTTGGAAGGGGCCTGGCCCAGGTGCCAGGTTCGGCTGGTCGGCCAGCCTCCTTTGGAGAAAGCAGGCAAGCCGAGCCAGGCTTGCCGTGGCCCTGGCGTGACACCTGCCACCTCAGGCAGAGGGCCTCCCGCGTGCCCTCCATGGCGGGTTTCTCCCCGGAGCCGTGGCCTGGGCACTAGGAAGGCCGGGCCTCCCCGACTCCCGGGAGGAGGGGCTAGCCCAGTTGCGCCCTGGCCCCCAAACCCTCTGGTGCCATCTGCCTGTCTCGGCACTTCTGACTCCACAGAGCCTTTCCTACATCTGGGCTGCCTGCCGTGGCAAAGTGCAGGCGTGGGGTGAGGCCATGGTTTTGTCTTTCCAGGAAAAAATGAGCCCCTGGCCGAAGCAGCAGGCCCAGGCAGAGCCTTGAGCTTGAAGCCCAGTAGGTCTGTGGCCCTCAGGGCCAGAGCCATGCTTTCAAGGCAGGGAAGCGGCCTGCAAGCTGAGTGGGAGTGGGGGAGGGGAGGGAGACAGCTGAAGCTGAGTCCAGAAGGGCGGCGATGGAAGAGCTGCAGCTGGGTCAGAGCCTGGAGGGAGGGCGGGGCCTTCACTGAGGACCCCCCCCCGCGAGGCCAGCCCAAGGCCCCGGAGGTCGCGCATGCGCCCTTGGCCTGTGCGGTGTGTGGGGGGTTGAACCCAAGCCCGCAGGGCTCCCGGAGCGGCCAGAGAAAGAAGGGCCCATGGAGAGGTAGGCGAGGTGGGCAGGGGGCGCCACCTTACTCTCCTCAGCACCCTGAGGGAGAGAGAGAGAGACAGAGACAGAGAGAGAGATCCCTGACCTCTGAGTCTCTGCCTCCACCGCTGGCTGGTGCCAACTCACGCGCCATCCCACTTCCAGCCATCACCCCCACGCCTGCCCCGGGGCCAGCCCCACCACAGACAGGCCGGTTGGTTCCTGCTCACCTCTGTGCCGTCCCTTCCCGACCTGACCCCAGTGCAGGGGATAAGCTTCAGACAAGTCTTTCCATGTCCCTCTGCATGACAATAGACTTCCTCCCCTCTCCCATTCCACAGGCCCACCCGGGACATCCACCTTTGTCATTAGCTCAGGAGAGGATGCAAGATGAGAATCTCTGCTATTGTGTGGGGAGACTCAGTTTCCCGGGTTTCCCCCATGGACACATGTTCTTCAGCTGGGTCTGATTTTCTCCAGACAAGCTGTCTTGGGAAGGATTTGGCCAGCCCTAAGAACCTGAAGGGAAAGGGCGGAGGGGGGTTCTCTCTCTGCCCCCGACAGCCCCGAGCTGGGTCGGTCCCTCAGACCTGGCCAGGGGCATCCCATCCCCCGGCGCCCTTCCCCGGGGCATCCAAGGGCAGGCTCGGCGCCGGCCCCACCCCGCTCGCCACTGCCCGACCATCGTCCTCCCTCGGGGGGCCTGGGCAGGACAGGGACCCGGCTGTGGGAGGCCTCCAGATCTCAGGCCTGGCACACCGTTTACCAGGCTGCTTCCTCCTCTGACGGGGGCCCAGCACACGCCCCAGGAGACTTGGCAGCCGCCCCCAGGGCTCTAGCCTCTGGAACTCGTCCCCTTGGAAGGGGCCTGGCCCAGGTGCCAGGTTCGGCTGGTCGGCCAGTCTCCTTTGGAGAAAGCAGGCAAGCCGAGCCAGGCTTGCAGTGGCCCTGGCGTGACACCTGCCACCTCAGGCAGAGGGCCTCCCGCGTGCCCTCCATGGCGGGTTTCTCCCCGGAGCCGTGGCCTGGGCACTAGGAAGGCCGGGCCTCCCCGACTCCCGGGAGGAGGGGCTAGCCCAGTTGCGCCCTGGCCCCCAAACCCTCTGGTGCCATCTGCCTGTCTCGGCACTTCTGACTCCACAGAGCCTTTCCTACATCTGGGCTGCCTGCCGTGGCAAAGTGCAGGCGTGGGGTGAGGCCATGGTTTTGTCTTTCCAGGAAAAAATGAGCCCCTGGCCGAAGCAGCAGACCCAGGCAGAGCTTTGAGCTTGAAGCCCAGTAGGTCTGTGGCCCTCAGGGCCAGAGCCATGCTTTCAAGGCAGGGAAGCGGCCTGCAAGCTGAGTGGGAGTGGGGGAGGGGAGGGAGACAGCTGAAGCTGAGTCCAGAAGGGCGGCGATGGAAGAGCTGCAGCTGGGTCAGAGCCTGGAGGGAGGGCGGGGCCTTCACTGAGGACCCCCCCCCCCCCCGAGGCCAGCCCAAGGCCCCGGAGGTCGCGCATACGCCCTTGGCCTGTGCGGTGTGTGGGGGGTTGAACCCAAGCCCGCAGGGCTCCCGGAGCGGCCAGAGAAAGAAGGGCCCATGGAGAGGTAGGCGAGGTGGGCAGGGGGCGCCAACTTACTCTCCTCAGCTCCCTGAGGGAGAGAGAGAGAGACAGAGACAGAGAGAGAGATCCCTGACCTCTGAGTCTCTGCCTCCACCGCTGGCTGGTGCCAACTCACGCGCCATCCCACTTCCAGCCATCACCCCCACGCCTGCCCCGGGGCCAGCCCCACCACAGACAGGCCGGTTGGTTCCTGCTCACCTCTGTGCCGTCCCTTCCCGACCTGACCCCAGTGCAGGGGATAAGCTTCAGACAAGTCTTTCCATGTCCCTCTGCATGACAATAGACTTCCTCCCCTCTCCCATTCCACAGGCCCACCCGGGACATCCACCTTTGTCATTAGCTCAGGAGAGGATGCAAGATGAGAATCTCTGCTATTGTGTGGGGAGACTCAGTTTCCCGGGTTTCCCCCATGGACACATGTTCTTCAGCTGGGTCTGATTTTCTCCAGACAAGCTGTCTTGGGAAGGATTTGGCCAGCCCTAAGAACCTGAAGGGAAAGGGCGGAGGGGGGTTCTCTCTCTGCCCCCGACAGCCCCGAGCTGGGTCGGTCCCTCAGACCTGGCCAGGGGCATCCCATCCCCCGGCGCCCTTCCCCGGGGCATCCAAGGGCAGGCTCGGCGCCGGCCCCACCCCGCTCGCCACTGCCCGACCATCGTCCTCCCTCGGGGGGCCTGGGCAGGACAGGGACCCGGCTGTGGGAGGCCTCCAGATCTCAGGCCTGGCACACCGTTTACCAGGCTGCTTCCTCCTCTGACGGGGGCCCAGCACACGCCCCAGGAGACTTGGCAGCCGCCCCCAGGGCTCTATCCTCTGGAACTCGTCCCCTTGGAAGGGGCCTGGCCCAGGTGCCAGGTTCGGCTGGTCGGCCAGCCTCCTTTGGAGAAAGCAGGCAAGCCGAGCCAGGCTTGCAGTGGCCCTGGCGTGACACCTGCCACCTCAGGCAGAGGGCCTCCCGCGTGCCCTCCATGGCGGGTTTCTCCCCGGAGCCGTGGCCTGGGCACTAGGAAGGCCGGGCCTCCCCGACTCCCGGGAGGAGGGGCTAGCCCAGTTGCGCCCTGGCCCCCAAACCCTCTGGTGCCATCTGCCTGTCTCGGCACTTCTGACTCCACAGAGCCTTTCCTACATCTGGGCTGCCTGCCGTGGCAAAGTGCAGGCGTGGGGTGAGGCCATGGTTTTGTCTTTCCAGGAAAAAATGAGCCCCTGGCCGAAGCAGCAGGCCCAGGCAGAGCCTTGAGCTTGAAGCCCAGTAGGTCTGTGGCCCTCAGGGCCAGAGCCATGCTTTCAAGGCAGGGAAGCGGCCTGCAAGCTGAGTGGGAGTGGGGGAGGGGAGGGAGACAGCTGAAGCTGAGTCCAGAAGGGCGGCCATGGAAGAGCTGCAGCTGGGTCAGAGCCTGGAGGGAGGGCGGGGCCTTCACTGAGGACCCCCCCCCCCCCCCCGAGGCCAGCCCAAGGCCCCGGAGGTCGCGCATGCGCCCTTGGCCTGTGCGGTGTGTGGGGGGTTGAACCCAAGCCCGCAGGGCTCCCGGAGCGGCCAGAGAAAGAAGGGCCCATGGAGAGGTAGGCGAGGTGGGCAGGGGGCGCCACCTTACTCTCCTCAGCACCCTGAGGGAGAGAGAGAGAGACAGAGACAGAGAGAGAGATCCCTGACCTCTGAGTCTCTGCCTCCACCGCTGGCTGGTGCCAACTCACGCGCCATCCCACTTCCAGCCATCACCCCCACGCCTGCCCCGGGGCCAGCCCCACCACAGACAGGCCGGTTGGTTCCTGCTCACCTCTGTGCCGTCCCTTCCCGACCTGACCCCAGTGCAGGGGATAAGCTTCAGACAAGTCTTTCCATGTCCCTCTGCATGACAATAGACTTCCTCCCCTCTCCCATTCCACAGGCCCACCCGGGACATCCACCTTTGTCATTAGCTCAGGAGAGGATGCAAGATGAGAATCTCTGCTATTGTGTGGGGAGACTCAGTTTCCCGGGTTTCCCCCATGGACACATGTTCTTCAGCTGGGTCTGATTTTCTCCAGACAAGCTGTCTTGGGAAGGATTTGGCCAGCCCTAAGAACCTGAAGGGAAAGGGCGGAGGGGGGTTCTCTCTCTGCCCCCGACAGCCCCGAGCTGGGTCGGTCCCTCAGACCTGGCCAGGGGCATCCCATCCCCCGGCGCCCTTCCCCGGGGCATCCAAGGGCAGGCTCGGCGCCGGCCCCACCCCGCTCGCCACTGCCCGACCATCGTCCTCCCTCGGGGGGGCCTGGGCAGGACAGGGACCCGGCTGTGGGAGGCCTCCAGATCTCAGGCCTGGCACACCGTTTACCAGGCTGCTTCCTCCTCTGACGGGGGCCCAGCACACGCCCCAGGAGACTTGGCAGCCGCCCCCAGGGCTCTATCCTCTGGAACTCGTCCCCTTGGAAGGGGCCTGGCCCAGGTGCCAGGTTCGGCTGGTCGGCCAGCCTCCTTTGGAGAAAGCAGGCAAGCCGAGCCAGGCTTGCAGTGGCCCTGGCGTGACACCTGCCACCTCAGGCAGAGGGCCTCCCGCGTGCCCTCCATGGCGGGTTTCTCCCCGGAGCCGTGGCCTGGGCACTAGGAAGGCCGGGCCTCCCCGACTCCCGGGAGGAGGGGCTAGCCCAGTTGCGCCCTGGCCCCCAAACCCTCTGGTGCCATCTGCCTGTCTCGGCACTTCTGACTCCACAGAGCCTTTCCTACATCTGGGCTGCCTGCCGTGGCAAAGTGCAGGCGTGGGGTGAGGCCATGGTTTTGTCTTTCCAGGAAAAAATGAGCCCCTGGCCGAAGCAGCAGGCCCAGGCAGAGCCTTGAGCTTAAAGCCCAGTAGGTCTGTGGCCCTCAGGGCCAGAGCCATGCTTTCAAGGCAGGGAAGCGGCCTGCAAGCTGAGTGGGAGTGGGGGAGGGGAGGGAGACAGCTGAAGCCGAGTCCAGAAGGGCGGCGATGGAAGAGCTGCAGCTGGGTCAGAGCCTGGAGGGAGGGCGGGGCCTTCACTGAGGACCCCCCCCCCGAGGCCAGCCCTAGGCCCCGGCGGTCACGCATGCGCCCTTGGTCTGTGCGGTGTGTGGGGGGTTGAACCCAAGCCCGCAGGGCTCCCGGAGCGGCCAGAGAAAGAAGGGCCCATGGAGAGGTAGGCGAGGTGGGCAGGGGGCGCCACCTTACTCTCCTCAGCTCCCTGAGGGAGAGAGAGAGAGACAGAGACAGAGAGAGAGATCCCTGACCTCTGAGACTCTGCCTCCACCGCTGGCTGGTGCCAACTCACGCGCCATCCCACTTCCAGCCATCACCCCCACGCCTGCCCCGGGGCCAGCCCCACCACAGACAGGCCGGTTGGTTCCTGCTCACCTCTGTGCAGTCCCTTCCCGACCTGACCCCAGTGCAGGGGATAAGCTTCAGACAAGTCTTTCCATGTCCCTCTGCATGACAATAGACTTCCTCCCCTCTCCCATTCCACAGGCCCACCCGGGACATCCACCTTTGTCATTAGCTCAGGAGAGGATGCAAGATGAGAATCTCTGCTATTGTGTGGGGAGACTCAGTTTCCCGGGTTTCCCCCATGGACACATGTTCTTCAGCTGGGTCTGATTTTCTCCAGACAAGCTGCCTTGGGAAGGATTTGGCCAGCCCTAAGAACCTGAAGGGAAAGGGCGGAGGGGGGTTCTCTCTCTGCCCCCGACAGCCCCGAGCTGGGTCGGTCCCTCAGACCTGGCCAGGGGCATCCCATCCCCCGGCGCCCTTCCCCGGGGCATCCAAGGGCAGACTCGGCGCCAGCCCCACCACGCTCGCCACTGCCCGACCATCGTCCTCCCTCGGGGGGCCTGGGCAAGACAGGGACCCGGCTGTGGGAGGCCTCCAGATCTCAGGCCTGGCACACCGTTTACCAGGCTGCTTCCTCCTCTGACGGGGGCCCAGCACACGCCCCAGGAGACTTGGCAGCCGCCCCCAGGGCTCTATCCTCTGGAACTCGTCCCCTTGGAAGGGGCCTGGCCCAGGTGCCAGGTTCGGCTGGTCGGCCAGCCTCCTTTGGAGAAAGCAGGCAAGCCGAGCCAGGCTTGCAGTGGCCCTGGCGTGACACCTGCCACCTCAGGCAGAGGGCCTCCCGCGTGCCCTCCATGGCGGGTTTCTCCCCGGAGCCGTGGCCTGGGCACTAGGAAGGCCGGGCCTCCCCGACTCCCGGGAGGAGGGGCTAGCCCAGTTGCGCCCTGGCCCCCAAACCCTCTGGTGCCATCTGCCTGTCTCGGCACTTCTGACTCCACAGAGCCTTTCCTACATCTGGGCTGCCTGCCGTGGCAAAGTGCAGGCGTGGGGTGAGGCCATGGTTTTGTCTTTCCAGGAAAAAATGAGCCCCTGGCCGAAGCAGCAGGCCCAGGCAGAGCCTTGAGCTTAAAGCCCAGTAGGTCTGTGGCCCTCAGGGCCAGAGCCATGCTTTCAAGGCAGGGAAGCGGCCTGCAAGCTGAGTGGGAGTGGGGGAGGGGAGGGAGACAGCTGAAGCCTAGTCCAGAACGGCGGCGATGGAAGAGCTGCAGCTGGGTCAGAGCCTGGAGGGAGGGCGGGGCCTTCACTGAGGACCCCCCCCCCCCGAGGCCAGCCCTAGGCCCTGGCGGTCGCGCATGCGCCCTTGGCCTGTGTGGTGTGTGGGGGGTTGAACCCAAGCCCGCAGGGCTCCCGGAGCGGCCAGAGAAAGAAGGGCCCATGGAGAGGTAGGCGAGGTGGGCAGGGGGCGCCACCTTACTCTCCTCAGCTCCCTGAGGGAGAGAGAGAGAGACAGAGACAGAGAGAGAGATCCCTGACCTCTGAGTCTCTGCCTCCACCGCTGGCTGGTGCCAACTCACGCGCCATCCCACTTCCAGCCATCACCCCCACGCCTGCCCCGGGGCCAGCCCCACCACAGACAGGCCGGTTGGTTCCTGCTCACCTCTGTGCAGTCCCTTCCCTACCTGACCCCAGCGCAGGGGATAAGCTTCAGACAAGTCTTTCCATGTCCCTCTGCATGACAATAGACTTCCTCCCCTCTCCCATTCCACAGGCCCACCCGGGACATCCACCTTTGTCATTAGCTCAGGAGAGGATGCAAGATGAGAATCTCTGCTATTGTGTGGGGAGACTCAGTTTCCCGGGTTTCCCCCATGGACACATGTTCTTCAGCTGGGTCTGATTTTCTCCAGACAAGCTGTCTTGGGAAGGATTTGGCCAGCCCTAAGAACCTGAAGGGAAAGGGCGGAGGGGGGTTCTCTCTCTGCCCCCGACAGCCCCGAGCTGGGTCGGTCCCTCAGACCTGGCCAGGGGCATCCCATCCCCCGGCGCCCTTCCCCGGGGCATCCAAGGTCATGTTCGGCGCCAGCCCCACCCCGCTCGCCACTGCCCGACCATCGTCCTCCCTCGGGGGGCCTGGGCAGGACAGGGACCCGGCTGTGGGAGGCCTCCAGATCTCAGGCCTGGCACACCGTTTACCAGGCTGCTTCCTCCTCTGACGGGGGCCCAGCACACGCCCCAGGAGACTTGGCAGCCGCCCCCAGGGCTCTATCCTCTGGAACTCGTCCCCTTGGAAGGGGCCTGGCCCAGGTGCCAGGTTCGGCTGGTCGGCCAGCCTCCTTTGGAGAAAGTAGGCAAGCCGAGCCAGGCTTGCAGTGGCCCTGGCGTGACACCTGCCACCTCAGGCAGAGGGCCTCCCGCGTGCCCTCCATGGCGGGTTTCTCCCCGGAGCCGTGGCCTGGGCACTAGGAAGGCCGGGCCTCCCCGACTCCCGGGAGGAGGGGCTAGCCCAGTTGCGCCCTGGCCCCCAAACCCTCTGGTGCCATCTGCCTGTCTCGGCACTTCTGACTCCACAGAGCCTTTCCTACATCTGGGCTGCCTGCCGTGGCAAAGTGCAGGCGTGGGGTGAGGCCATGGTTTTGTCTTTCCAGGAAAAAATGAGCCCCTGGCCGAAGCAGCAGGCCCAGGCAGAGCCTTGAGCTTAAAGCCCAGTAGGTCTGTGGCCCTCAGGGCCAGAGCCATGCTTTCAAGGCAGGGAAGCGGCCTGCAAGCTGAGTGGGAGTGGGGGAGGGGAGGGAGACAGCTGAAGCCTAGTCCAGAACGGAGGCGATGGAAGAGCTGCAGCTGGGTCAGAGCCTGGAGGGAGGGCGGGGCCTTCACTGAGGACCCCCCCCCCCCCCGAGGCCAGCCCTAGGCCCCGACGGTCGCGCATGCGCCCTTGGCCTGTGCGGTGTGTGGGGGGTTGAACCCAAGCCCGCAGGGCTCCCGGAGCGGCCAGAGAAAGAAGGGCCCATGGAGAGGTAGGCGAGGTGGGCAGGGGGCGCCACCTTACTCTCCTCAGCTCCTTGAGGGAGAGAGAGAGAGACAGAGACAGAGAGAGAGATCCCTGACCTCTGAGTCTCTGCCTCCACCGCTGGCTGGTGCCAACTCACGCGCCATCCCACTTCCAGCCATCAACCCCACGCCTGCCCCGGGGCCAGCCCCACCACAGACAGGCCGGTTGGTTCCTGCTCACCTCTGTGCAGTCCCTTCCCGACCTGACCCCAGTGCAGGGGATAAGCTTCAGACAAGTCTTTCCATGTCCCTCTGCATGACAATAGACTTCCTCCCCTCTCCCATTCCACAGGCCCACCCGGGACATCCACCTTTGTCATTAGCTCAGGAGAGGATGCAAGATGAGAATCTCTGCTATTGTGTGGGGAGACTCAGTTTCCCGGGTTTCCCCCATGGACACATGTTCTTCAGCTGGGTCTGATTTTCTCCAGACAAGCTGTCTTGGGAAGGATTTGGCCAGCCCTAAGAACCTGAAGGGAAAGGGCGGAGGGGGGTTCTCTCTCTGCCCCCGACAGCCCCGAGCTGGGTCGGTCCCTCAGACCTGGCCAGGGGCATCCCATCCCCCGGCGCCCTTCCTCGGGGCATCCAAGGGCAGGCTCGGCTCCAGCCCCACCACGCTCGCCACTGCCCGACCATCGTCCTCCCTCGGGGGGCCTGGGCAGGACAGGGACCCGGCTGTGGGAGGCCTCCAGATCTCAGGCCTGGCACACCGTTTACCAGGCTGCTTCCTCCTCTGACGGGGGCCCAGCACACGCCCCAGGAGACTTGGCAGCCGCCCCCAGGGCTCTATCCTCTGGAACTCGTCCCCTTGGAAGGGGCCTGGCCCAGGTGCCAGGTTCGGCTGGTCGGCCAGCCTCCTTTGGAGAAAGCAGGCAAGCCGAGCCAGGCTTGCAGTGGCCCTGGCGTGACACCTGCCACCTCAGGCAGAGGGCCTCCCGCGTGCCCTCCATGGCGGGTTTCTCCCCGGAGCCGTGGCCTGGGCACTAGGAAGGCCGGGCCTCCCCGACTCCCGGGAGGAGGGGCTAGCCCAGTTGCGCCCTGGCCCCCAAACCCTCTGGTGCCATCTGCCTGTCTCGGCACTTCTGACTCCACAGAGCCTTTCCTACATCTGGGCTGCCTGCCGTGGCAAAGTGCAGGCGTGGGGTGAGGCCATGGTTTTGTCTTTCCAGGAAAAAATGAGCCCCTGGCCGAAGCAGCAGGCCCAGGCAGAGCCTTGAGCTTAAAGCCCAGTAGGTCTGTGGCCCTCAGGGCCAGAACCATGCTTTCAAGGCAGGGAAGCGGCCTGCAAGCTGAGTGGGAGTGGGGGAGGGGAGGGAGACAGCTGAAGCCGAGTCCAGAAGGGCGGCGATGGAAGAGCTGCAGCTGGGTCAGAGCCTGGAGGGAGGGCGGGGCCTTCACTGAGGACCCCCCCCCCCGAGGCCAGCCCTAGGCCCCGGCGGTCACGCATGCGCCCTTGGTCTGTGCGGTGTGTGGGGGGTTGAACCCAAGCCCGCAGGGCTCCCGGAGCGGCCAGAGAAAGAAGGGCCCATGGAGAGGTAGGCGAGGTGGGCAGGGGGCGCCACCTTACTCTCCTCAGCTCCCTGAGGGAGAGAGAGAGAGACAGAGACAGAGAGAGAGATCCCTGACCTCTGAGTCTCTGCCTCCACCGCTGGCTGGTGCCAACTCACGCGCCATCCCACTTCCAGCCATCACCCCCACGCCTGCCCCGGGGCCAGCCCCACCACAGACAGGCCGGTTGGTTCCTGCTCACCTCTGTGCAGTCCCTTCCCGACCTGACCCCAGTGCAGGGGATAAGCTTCAGACAAGTCTTTCCATGTCCCTCTGCATGACAATAGACTTCCTCCCCTCTCCCATTCCACAGGCCCACCCGGGACATCCACCTTTGTCATTAGCTCAGGAGAGGATGCAAGATGAGAATCTCTGCTATTGTGTGGGGAGACTCAGTTTCCCGGGTTTCCCCCATGGACACATGTTCTTCAGCTGGGTCTGATTTTCTCCAGACAAGCTGTCTTGGGAAGGATTTGGCCAGCCCTAAGAACCTGAAGGGAAAGGGCGGAGGGGGGTTCTCTCTCTGCCCCCGACAGCCCCGAGCTGGGTCGGTCCCTCAGACCTGGCCAGGGGCAGCCCATCCCCCGGCGCCCTTCCCCGGGGCATCCAAGGGCAGGCTCGGCTCCAGCCACACCCCGCTCGCCACTGCCCGACCATCGTCCTCCCTCGGGGGGCCTGGGCAGGACAGGGACCCGGCTGTGGGAGGCCTCCAGATCTCAGGCCTGGCACACCGTTTACCAGGCTGCTTCCTCCTCTGACGGGGGCCCAGCACACGCCCCAGGAGACTTGGCAGCCGCCCCCAGGGCTCTATCCTCTGGAAGTCGTCCCCTTGGAAGGGGCCTGGCCCAGGTGCCAGGTTCGGCTGGTCGGCCAGCCTCCTTTGGAGAAAGCAGGCAAGCCGAGCCAGGCTTGCAGTGGCCCTGGCGTGACACCTGCCACCTCAGGCAGAGGGCCTCCCGCGTGCCCTCCATGGCGGGTTTCTCCCCGGAGCCGTGGCCTGGGCACTAGGAAGGCCGGGCCTCCCCGACTCCCGGGAGGAGGGGCTAGCCCAGTTGCGCCCTGGCCCCCAAACCCTCTGGTGCCATCTGCCTGTCTCGGCACTTCTGACTCCACAGAGCCTTTCCTACATCTGGGCTGCCTGCCGTGGCAAAGTGCAGGCGTGGGGTGAGGCCATGGTTTTGTCTTTCCAGGAAAAAATGAGCCCCTGGCCGAAGCAGCAGGCCCAGGCAGAGCCTTGAGCTTAAAGTCCAGTAGGTCTGTGGCCCTCAGGGCCAGAGCCATGCTTTCAAGGCAGGGAAGCGGCCTGCAAGCTGAGTGGGAGTGGGGGAGGGGAGGGAGACAGCTGAAGCCTAGTCCAGAAGGCCGGCGATGGAAGAGCTGCAGCTGGGTCAGAGCCTGGAGGGAGGGCGGGGCCTTCACTGAGGAACCCCCCCCCCCCCGAGGCCAGCCCTAGGCCCGGGCGGTCACGCATGCGCCCTTGGCCTGTGCGGTGTGTGTGGGGTTGAACCCAAGCCCGCAGGGCTCCCGGAGCGGCCAGAGAAAGAAGGGCCCATGGAGAGGTAGGCGAGGTGGGCAGGGGGCGCCACCTTACTCTCCTCAGCTCCCTGAGGGAGAGAGAGAGAGACAGAGACAGAGAGAGAGATCCCTGACCTCTGAGTCTCTGCCTCCACCGCTGGCTGGTGCCAACTCACGCGCCATCCCACTTCCAGCCATCACCCCCACGCCTGCCCCGGGGCCAGCCCCACCACAGACAGGCCGGTTGGTTCCTGCTCACCTCTGTGCCGTCCCTTCCCGACATGACCCCAGTGCAGGGGATAAGCTTCAGACAAGTCTTTCCATGTCCCTCTGCATGACAATAGACTTCCTCCCCTCTCCCATTCCACAGGCCCACCCGGGACATCCACCTTTGTCATTAGCTCAGGAGAGGATGCAAGATGAGAATCTCTGCTATTGTGTGGGGAGACTCAGTTTCCCGGGTTTCCCCCATGGACACATGTTCTTCAGCTGGGTCTGATTTTCTCCAGACAAGCTGTCTTGGGAAGGATTTGGCCAGCCCTAAGAACCTGAAGGGAAAGGGCGGAGGGGGGTTCTCTCTCTGCCCCCGACAGCCCCGAGCTGGGTCGGTCCCTCAGACCTGGCCAGGGGCAGCCCATCCCCCGGCGCCCTTCCCCGGGGCATCCAAGGGCAGGCTCGGCTCCAGCCCCACCCCGCTCGCCACTGCCCGACCATCGTCCTCCCTCGGGGGGCCTGGGCAGGACAGGGACCCGGCTGTGGGAGGCCTCCAGATCTCAGGCCTGGCACACCGTTTACCAGGCTGCTTCCTCCTCTGACGGGGGCCCAGCACACGCCCCAGGAGACTTGGCAGCCGCCCCCAGGGCTCTATCCTCTGGAACTCGTCCCCTTGGAAGGGGCCTGGCCCAGGTGCCAGGTTCGGCTGGTCGGCCAGCCTCCTTTGGAGAAAGCAGGCAAGCCGAGCCAGGCTTGCAGTGGCCCTGGCGTGACACCTGCCACCTCAGGCAGAGGGCCTCCCGCGTGCCCTCCATGGCGGGTTTCTCCCCGGAGCTGTGGCCTGGGCACTAGGAAGGCCGGGCATCCCCGACTCCCGGGAGGAGGGGCTAGCCCAGTTGCGCCCTGGCCCCCAAACCCTCTGGTGCCATCTGCCTGTCTCGGCACTTCTGACTCCACAGAGCCTTTCGTACATCTGGGCTGCCTGCCGTGGCAAAGTGCAGGCGTGGGGTGAGGCCATGGTTTTGTCTTTCCAGGAAAAAATGAGCCCCTGGCCGAAGCAGCAGGCCCAGGCAGAGCCTTGAGCTTAAAGTCCAGTAGGTCTGTGGCCCTCAGGGCCAGAGCCATGCTTTCAAGGCAGGGAAGCGGCCTGCAAGCTGAGTGGGAGTGGGGGAGGGGAGGGAGACAGCTGAAGCCTAGTCCAGAAGGGCGGCGATGGAAGAGCTGCAGCTGGGTCAGAGCCTGGAGGGAGGGCGGGGCCTTCACTGAGGACCCCCCCCCCCCCCCCGAGGCCAGCCCTAGGCCCCGGCGGTCACGCATGCGCCCTTGGCCTGTGCGGTGTGTGGGGGGTTGAACCCAAGCCCGCAGGGCTCCCGGAGCGGCCAGAGAAAGAAGGGCCCATGGAGAGGTAGGCGAGGTGGGCAGGGGGCGCCACCTTACTCTCCTCAGCTCCCTGAGGGAGAGAGAGAGAGACAGAGACAGAGAGAGAGATCCCTGACCTCTGAGTCTCTGCCTCCACCGCTGGCTGGTGCCAACTCACGCGCCATCCCACTTCCAGCCATCACCCCCACGCCTGCCCCGGGGCCAGCCCCACCACAGACAGGCCGGTTGGTTCCTGCTCACCTCTGTGCAGTCCCTTCCCGACCTGACCCCAGTGCAGGGGATAAGCTTCAGACAAGTCTTTCCATGTCCCTCTGCATGACAATAGACTTCCTCCCCTCTCCCATTCCACAGGCCCACCCGGGACATCCACCTTTGTCATTAGCTCAGGAGAGGATGCAAGATGAGAATCTCTGCTATTGTGTGGGGAGACTCAGTTTCCCGGGTTTCCCCCATGGACACATGTTCTTCAGCTGGGTCTGATTTTCTCCAGACAAGCTGTCTTGGGAAGGATTTGGCCAGCCCTAAGAACCTGAAGGGAAAGGGCGGAGGGGGGTTCTCTCTCTGCCCCCGACAGCCCCGAGCTGGGTCGGTCCCTCAGACCTGGCCAGGGGCAGCCCATCCCCCGGCGCCCTTCCCCGGGGCATCCAAGGGCAGGCTCGGCGCCAGCCCCACCCCGCTCGCCACTGCCCGACCATCGTCCTCCCTCGGGGGGCCTGGGCAGGACAGGGACCCGGCTGTGGGAGGCCTCCAGATCTCAGGCCTGGCACACCGTTTACCAGGCTGCTTCCTCCTCTGACGGGGGCCCAGCACACGCCCCAGGAGACTTGGCAGCCGCCCCCAGGGCTCTATCCTCTGGAACTCGTCCCCTTGGAAGGGGCCTGGCCCAGGTGCCAGGTTCGGCTGGTCGGCCAGCCTCCTTTGGAGAAAGCAGGCAAGCCGAGCCAGGCTTGCAGTGGCCCTGGCGTGACACCTGCCACCTCAGGCAGAGGGCCTCCCGCGTGCCCTCCATGGCGGGTTTCTCCCCGGAGCCGTGGCCTGGGCACTAGGAAGGCCGGGCCTCCCCGACTCCCGGGAGGAGGGGCTAGCCCAGTTGCGCCCTGGCCCCCAAACCCTCTGGTGCCATCTGCCTGTCTCGGCACTTCTGACTCCACAGAGCCTTTCGTACATCTGGGCTGCCTGCCGTGGCAAAGTGCAGGCGTGGGGTGAGGCCATGGTTTTGTCTTTCCAGGAAAAAATGAGCCCCTGGCCGAAGCAGCAGGCCCAGGCAGAGCCTTGAGCTTAAATTCCAGTAGGTCTGTGGCCCTCAGGGCCAGAGCCATGCTTTCAAGGCAGGGAAGCGGCCTGCAAGCTGAGTGGGAGTGGGGGAGGGGAGGGAGACAGCTGAAGCCTAGTCCAGAAGGCCGGCGATGGAAGAGCTGCAGCTGGGTCAGAGCCTGGAGGGAGGGCGGGGCCTTCACTGAGGAACCCCCCCCCCCCGAGGCCAGCCCTAGGCCCGGGCGGTCACGCATGCGCCCTTGGCCTGTGCGGTGTGTGTGGGGTTGAACCCAAGCCCGCAGGGCTCCCGGAGCGGCCAGAGAAAGAAGGGCCCATGGAGAGGTAGGCGAGGTGGGCAGGGGGCGCCACCTTACTCTCCTCAGCTCCCTGAGGGAGAGAGAGAGAGACAGAGACAGAGAGAGAGATCCCTGACCTCTGAGTCTCTGCCTCCACCGCTGGCTGGTGCCAACTCACGCGCCATCCCACTTCCAGCCATCACCCCCACGCCTGCCCCGGGGCCAGCCCCACCACAGACAGGCCGGTTGGTTCCTGCTCACCTCTGTGCCGTCCCTTCCCGACATGACCCCAGTGCAGGGGATAAGCTTCAGACAAGTCTTTCCATGTCCCTCTGCATGACAATAGACTTCCTCCCCTCTCCCATTCCACAGGCCCACCCGGGACATCCACCTTTGTCATTAGCTCAGGAGAGGATGCAAGATGAGAATCTCTGCTATTGTGTGGGGAGACTCAGTTTCCCGGGTTTCCCCCATGGACACATGTTCTTCAGCTGGGTCTGATTTTCTCCAGACAAGCTGTCTTGGGAAGGATTTGGCCAGCCCTAAGAACCTGAAGGGAAAGGGCGGAGGGGGGTTCTCTCTCTGCCCCCGACAGCCCCGAGCTGGGTCGGTCCCTCAGACCTGGCCAGGGGCAGCCCATCCCCCGGCGCCCTTCCCCGGGGCATCCAAGGGCAGGCTCGGCTCCAGCCCCACCCCGCTCGCCACTGCCCGACCATCGTCCTCCCTCGGGGGGCCTGGGCAGGACAGGGACCCGGCTGTGGGAGGCCTCCAGATCTCAGGCCTGGCACACCGTTTACCAGGCTGCTTCCTCCTCTGACGGGGGCCCAGCACACGCCCCAGGAGACTTGGCAGCCGCCCCCAGGGCTCTATCCTCTGGAACTCGTCCCCTTGGAAGGGGCCTGGCCCAGGTGCCAGGTTCGGCTGGTCGGCCAGCCTCCTTTGGAGAAAGCAGGCAAGCCGAGCCAGGCTTGCAGTGGCCCTGGCGTGACACCTGCCACCTCAGGCAGAGGGCCTCCCGCGTGCCCTCCATGGCGGGTTTCTCCCCGGAGCTGTGGCCTGGGCAGTAGGAAGGCCGGGCATCACCGACTCCCGGGAGGAGGGGCTAGCCCAGTTGCGCCCTGGCCCCCAAACCCTCTGGTGCCATCTGCCTGTCTCGGCACTTCTGACTCCACAGAGCCTTTCGTACATCTGGGCTGCCTGCCGTGGCAAAGTGCAGGCGTGGGGTGAGGCCATGGTTTTGTCTTTCCAGGAAAAAATGAGCCCCTGGCCGAAGCAGCAGGCCCAGGCAGAGCCTTGAGCTTAAAGTCCAGTAGGTCTGTGGCCCTCAGGGCCAGAGCCATGCTTTCAAGGCAGGGAAGCGGCCTGCAAGCTGAGTGGGAGTGGGGGAGGGGAGGGAGACAGCTGAAGCCTAGTCCAGAAGGGCGGCGATGGAAGAGCTGCAGCTGGGTCAGAGCCTGGAGGGAGGGCGGGGCCTTCACTGAGGACCCCCACCCCCCGAGGCCAGCCCTAGGCCCCGGCGGTCACGCATGCGCCCTTGGCCTGTGCGGTGTGTGGGGGGTTGAACCCAAGCCCGCAGGGCTCCCGGAGCGGCCAGAGAAAGAAGGGCCCATGGAGAGGTAGGCGAGGTGGGCAGGGGGCGCCACCTTACTCTCCTCAGCTCCCTGAGGGAGAGAGAGAGAGACAGAGACAGAGAGAGAGATCCCTGACCTCTGAGTCTCTGCCTCCACCGCTGGCTGGTGCCAACTCACGCGCCATCCCACTTCCAGCCATCACCCCCACGCCTGCCCCGGGGCCAGCCCCACCACAGACAGGCCGGTTGGTTCCTGCTCACCTCTGTGCCGTCCCTTCCCGACATGACCCCAGTGCAGGGGATAAGCTTCAGACAAGTCTTTCCATGTCCCTCTGCATGACAATAGACTTCCTCCCCTCTCCCATTCCACAGGCCCACCCGGGACATCCACCTTTGTCATTAGCTCAGGAGAGGATGCAAGATGAGAATCTCTGCTATTGTGTGGGGAGACTCAGTTTCCCGGGTTTCCCCCATGGACACATGTTCTTCAGCTGGGTCTGATTTTCTCCAGACAAGCTGTCTTGGGAAGGATTTGGCCAGCCCTAAGAACCTGAAGGGAAAGGGCGGAGGGGGGTTCTCTCTCTGCCCCCGACAGCCCCGAGCTGGGTCGGTCCCTCAGACCTGGCCAGGGGCAGCCCATCCCCCGGCGCCCTTCCCCGGGGCATCCAAGGGCAGGCTCGGCTCCAGCCCCACCCCGCTCGCCACTGCCCGACCATCGTCCTCCCTCGGGGGGCCTGGGCAGGACAGGGACCCGGCTGTGGGAGGCCTCCAGATCTCAGGCCTGGCACACCGTTTACCAGGCTGCTTCCTCCTCTGACGGGGGCCCAGCACACGCCCCAGGAGACTTGGCAGCCGCCCCCAGGGCTCTATCCTCTGGAACTCGTCCCCTTGGAAGGGGCCTGGCCCAGGTGCCAGGTTCGGCTGGTCGGCCAGCCTCCTTTGGAGAAAGCAGGCAAGCCGAGCCAGGCTTGCAGTGGCCCTGGCGTGACACCTGCCACCTCAGGCAGAGGGCCTCCCGCGTGCCCTCCATGGCGGGTTTCTCCCCGGAGCCGTGGCCTGGGCACTAGGAAGGCCGGGCCTCCCCGACTCCCGGGAGGAGGGGCTAGCCCAGTTGCGCCCTGGCCCCCAAACCCTCTGGTGCCATCTGCCTGTCTCGGCACTTCTGACTCCACAGAGCCTTTCGTACATCTGGGCTGCCTGCCGTGGCAAAGTGCAGGCGTGGGGTGAGGCCATGGTTTTGTCTTTCCAGGAAAAAATGAGCCCCTGGCCGAAGCAGCAGGCCCAGGCAGAGCCTTGAGCTTAAAGTCCAGTAGGTCTGTGGCCCTCAGGGCCAGAGCCATGCTTTCAAGGCAGGGAAGCGGCCTGCAAGCTGAGTGGGAGTGGGGGAGGGGAGGGAGACAGCTGAAGCCTAGTCCAGAAGGCCGGCGATGGAAGAGCTGCAGCTGGGTCAGAGCCTGGAGGGAGGGCGGGGCCTTCACTGAGGAACCCCCCCCCCCCCCCCGAGGCCAGCCCTAGGCCCGGGCGGTCACGCATGCGCCCTTGGCCTGTGCGGTGTGTGTGGGGTTGAACCCAAGCCCGCAGGGCTCCCGGAGCGGCCAGAGAAAGAAGGGCCCATGGAGAGGTAGGCGAGGTGGGCAGGGGGCGCCACCTTACTCTCCTCAGCTCCCTGAGGGAGAGAGAGAGAGACAGAGACAGAGAGAGAGATCCCTGACCTCTGAGTCTCTGCCTCCACCGCTGGCTGGTGCCAACTCACGCGCCATCCCACTTCCAGCCATCACCCCCACGCCTGCCCCGGGGCCAGCCCCACCACAGACAGGCCGGTTGGTTCCTGCTCACCTCTGTGCCGTCCCTTCCCGACATGACCCCAGTGCAGGGGATAAGCTTCAGACAAGTCTTTCCATGTCCCTCTGCATGACAATAGACTTCCTCCCCTCTCCCATTCCACAGGCCCACCCGGGACATCCACCTTTGTCATTAGCTCAGGAGAGGATGCAAGATGAGAATCTCTGCTATTGTGTGGGGAGACTCAGTTTCCCGGGTTTCCCCCATGGACACATGTTCTTCAGCTGGGTCTGATTTTCTCCAGACAAGCTGTCTTGGGAAGGATTTGGCCAGCCCTAAGAACCTGAAGGGAAAGGGCGGAGGGGGGTTCTCTCTCTGCCCCCGACAGCCCCGAGCTGGGTCGGTCCCTCAGACCTGGCCAGGGGCAGCCCATCCCCCGGCGCCCTTCCCCGGGGCATCCAAGGGCAGGCTCGGCTCCAGCCCCACCCCGCTCGCCACTGCCCGACCATCGTCCTCCCTCGGGGGGCCTGGGCAGGACAGGGACCCGGCTGTGGGAGGCCTCCAGATCTCAGGCCTGGCACACCGTTTACCAGGCTGCTTCCTCCTCTGACGGGGGCCCAGCACACGCCCCAGGAGACTTGGCAGCCGCCCCCAGGGCTCTATCCTCTGCAACTCGTCCCCTTGGAAGGGGCCTGGCCCAGGTGCCAGGTTCGGCTGGTCGGCCAGCCTCCTTTGGAGAAAGCAGGCAAGCCGAGCCAGGCTTGCAGTGGCCCTGGCGTGACACCTGCCACCTCAGGCAGAGGGCCTCCCGCGTGCCCTCCATGGCGGGTTTCTCCCCGGAGCCGTGGCCTGGGCACTAGGAAGGCCGGGCCTCCCCGACTCCCGGGAGGAGGGGCTAGCCCAGTTGCGCCCTGGCCCCCAAACCCTCTGGTGCCATCTGCCTGTCTCGGCACTTCTGACTCCACAGAGCCTTTCGTACATCTGGGCTGCCTGCCGTGGCAAAGTGCAGGCGTGGGGTGAGGCCATGGTTTTGTCTTTCCAGGAAAAAATGAGCCCCTGGCCGAAGCAGCAGGCCCAGGCAGAGCCTTGAGCTTAAATTCCAGTAGGTCTGTGGCCCTCAGGGCCAGAGCCATGCTTTCAAGGCAGGGAAGCGGCCTGCAAGCTGAGTGGGAGTGGGGGAGGGGAGGGAGACAGCTGAAGCCTAGTCCAGAAGGCCGGCGATGGAAGAGCTGCAGCTGGGTCAGAGCCTGGAGGGAGGGCGGGGCCTTCACTGAGGAACCCCCCCCCCCCGAGGCCAGCCCTAGGCCCGGGCGGTCACGCATGCGCCCTTGGCCTGTGCGGTGTGTGTGGGGTTGAACCCAAGCCCGCAGGGCTCCCGGAGCGGCCAGAGAAAGAAGGGCCCATGGAGAGGTAGGCGAGGTGGGCAGGGGGCGCCACCTTACTCTCCTCAGCTCCCTGAGGGAGAGAGAGAGAGACAGAGACAGAGAGAGAGATCCCTGACCTCTGAGTCTCTGCCTCCACCGCTGGCTGGTGCCAACTCACGCGCCATCCCACTTCCAGCCATCACCCCCACGCCTGCCCCGGGGCCAGCCCCACCACAGACAGGCCGGTTGGTTCCTGCTCACCTCTGTGCCGTCCCTTCCCGACATGACCCCAGTGCAGGGGATAAGCTTCAGACAAGTCTTTCCATGTCCCTCTGCATGACAATAGACTTCCTCCCCTCTCCCATTCCACAGGCCCACCCGGGACATCCACCTTTGTCATTAGCTCAGGAGAGGATGCAAGATGAGAATCTCTGCTATTGTGTGGGGAGACTCAGTTTCCCGGGTTTCCCCCATGGACACATGTTCTTCAGCTGGGTCTGATTTTCTCCAGACAAGCTGTCTTGGGAAGGATTTGGCCAGCCCTAAGAACCTGAAGGGAAAGGGCGGAGGGGGGTTCTCTCTCTGCCCCCGACAGCCCCGAGCTGGGTCGGTCCCTCAGACCTGGCCAGGGGCAGCCCATCCCCCGGCGCCCTTCCCCGGGGCATCCAAGGGCAGGCTCGGCTCCAGCCCCACCCCGCTCGCCACTGCCCGACCATCGTCCTCCCTCGGGGGGCCTGGGCAGGACAGGGACCCGGCTGTGGGAGGCCTCCAGATCTCAGGCCTGGCACACCGTTTACCAGGCTGCTTCCTCCTCTGACGGGGGCCCAGCACACGCCCCAGGAGACTTGGCAGCCGCCCCCAGGGCTCTATCCTCTGGAACTCGTCCCCTTGGAAGGGGCCTGGCCCAGGTGCCAGGTTCGGCTGGTCGGCCAGCCTCCTTTGGAGAAAGAAGGCAAGCCGAGCCAGGCTTGCAGTGGCCCTGGCGTGACACCTGCCACCTCAGGCAGAGGGCCTCCCGCGTGCCCTCCATGGCGGGTTTCTCCCCGGAGCTGTGGCCTGGGCACTAGGAAGGCCGGGCCTCCCCGACTCCCGGGAGGAGGGGCTAGCCCAGTTGCGCCCTGGCCCCCAAACCCTCTGGTGCCATCTGCCTGTCTCGGCACTTCTGACTCCACAGAGCCTTTCGTACATCTGGGCTGCCTGCCGTGGCAAAGTGCAGGCGTGGGGTGAGGCCATGGTTTTGTCTTTCCAGGAAAAAATGAGCCCCTGGCCGAAGCAGCAGGCCCAGGCAGAGCCTTGAGCTTAAAGTCCAGTAGGTCTGTGGCCCTCAGGGCCAGAGCCATGCTTTCAAGGCAGGGAAGCGGCCTGCAAGCTGAGTGGGAGTGGGGGAGGGGAGGGAGACAGCTGAAGCCTAGTCCAGAAGGGCGGCGATGGAAGAGCTGCAGCTGGGTCAGAGCCTGGAGGGAGGGCGGGGCCTTCACTGAGGACCCCCACCCCCCGAGGCCAGCCCTAGGCCCCGGCGGTCACGCATGCGCCCTTGGCCTGTGCGGTGTGTGTGGGGTTGAACCCAAGCCCGCAGGGCTCCCGGAGCGGCCAGAGAAAGAAGGGCCCATGGAGAGGTAGGCGAGGTGGGCAGGGGGCGCCACCTTACTCTCCTCAGCTCCCTGAGGGAGAGAGAGAGAGACAGAGACAGAGAGAGAGATCCCTGACCTCTGAGTCTCTGCCTCCACCGCTGGCTGGTGCCAACTCACGCGCCATCCCACTTCCAGCCATCACCCCCACGCCTGCCCCGGGGCCAGCCCCACCACAGACAGGCCGGTTGGTTCCTGCTCACCTCTGTGCCGTCCCTTCCCGACATGACCCCAGTGCAGGGGATAAGCTTCAGACAAGTCTTTCCATGTCCCTCTGCATGACAATAGACTTCCTCCCCTCTCCCATTCCACAGGCCCACCCGGGACATCCACCTTTGTCATTAGCTCAGGAGAGGATGCAAGATGAGAATCTCTGCTATTGTGTGGGGAGACTCAGTTTCCCGGGTTTCCCCCATGGACACATGTTCTTCAGCTGGGTCTGATTTTCTCCAGACAAGCTGTCTTGGGAAGGATTTGGCCAGCCCTAAGAACCTGAAGGGAAAGGGCGGAGGGGGGTTCTCTCTCTGCCCCCGACAGCCCCGAGCTGGGTCGGTCCCTCAGACCTGGCCAGGGGCAGCCCATCCCCCGGCGCCCTTCCCCGGGGCATCCAAGGGCAGGCTCGGCTCCAGCCCCACCCCGCTCGCCACTGCCCGACCATCGTCCTCCCTCGGGGGGCCTGGGCAGGACAGGGACCCGGCTGTGGGAGGCCTCCAGATCTCAGGCCTGGCACACCGTTTACCAGGCTGCTTCCTCCTCTGACGGGGGCCCAGCACACGCCCCAGGAGACTTGGCAGCCGCCCCCAGGGCTCTAGCCTCTGCAACTCGTCCCCTTGGAAGGGGCCTGGCCCAGGTGCCAGGTTCGGCTGGTCGGCCAGCCTCCTTTGGAGAAAGCAGGCAAGCCGAGCCAGGCTTGCAGTGGCCCTGGCGTGACACCTGCCACCTCAGGCAGAGGGCCTCCCGCGTGCCCTCCATGGCGGGTTTCTCCCCGGAGCCGTGGCCTGGGCACTAGGAAGGCCGGGCCTCCCCGACTCCCGGGAGGAGGGGCTAGCCCAGTTGCGCCCTGGCCCCCAAACCCTCTGGTGCCATCTGCCTGTCTCGGCACTTCTGACTCCACAGAGCCTTTCGTACATCTGGGCTGCCTGCCGTGGCAAAGTGCAGGCGTGGGGTGAGGCCATGGTTTTGTCTTTCCAGGAAAAAATGAGCCCCTGGCCGAAGCAGCAGGCCCAGGCAGAGCCTTGAGCTTAAAGTCCAGTAGGTCTGTGGCCCTCAGGGCCAGAGCCATGCTTTCAAGGCAGGGAAGCGGCCTGCAAGCTGAGTGGGAGTGGGGGAGGGGAGGGAGACAGCTGAAGCCTAGTCCAGAAGGCCGGCGATGGAAGAGCTGCAGCTGGGTCAGAGCCTGGAGGGAGGGCGGGGCCTTCACTGAGGAACCCCCCCCCCCCGAGGCCAGCCCTAGGCCCGGGCGGTCACGCATGCGCCCTTGGCCTGTGCGGTGTGTGTGGGGTTGAACCCAAGCCCGCAGGGCTCCCGGAGCGGCCAGAGAAAGAAGGGCCCATGGAGAGGTAGGCAAGGTGGGCAGGGGGCGCCACCTTACTCTCCTCAGCTCCCTGAGGGAGAGAGAGAGAGACAGAGACAGAGAGAGAGATCCCTGACCTCTGAGTCTCTGCCTCCACCGCTGGCTGGTGCCAACTCACGCGCCATCCCACTTCCAGCCATCACCCCCACGCCTGCCCCGGGGCCAGCCCCACCACAGACAGGCCGGTTGGTTCCTGCTCACCTCTGTGCCGTCCCTTCCCGACATGACCCCAGTGCAGGGGATAAGCTTCAGACAAGTCTTTCCATGTCCCTCTGCATGACAATAGACTTCCTCCCCTCTCCCATTCCACAGGCCCACCCGGGACATCCACCTTTGTCATTAGCTCAGGAGAGGATGCAAGATGAGAATCTCTGCTATTGTGTGGGGAGACTCAGTTTCCCGGGTTTCCCCCATGGACACATGTTCTTCAGCTGGGTCTGATTTTCTCCAGACAAGCTGTCTTGGGAAGGATTTGGCCAGCCCTAAGAACCTGAAGGGAAAGGGCGGAGGGGGGTTCTCTCTCTGCCCCCGACAGCCCCGAGCTGGGTCGGTCCCTCAGACCTGGCCAGGGGCAGCCCATCCCCCGGCGCCCTTCCCCGGGGCATCCAAGGGCAGGCTCGGCTCCAGCCCCACCCCGCTCGCCACTGCCCGACCATCGTCCTCCCTCGGGGGGCCTGGGCAGGACAGGGACCCGGCTGTGGGAGGCCTCCAGATCTCAGGCCTGGCACACCGTTTACCAGGCTGCTTCCTCCTCTGACGGGGGCCCAGCACACGCCCCAGGAGACTTGGCAGCCGCCCCCAGGGCTCTATCCTCTGGAACTCGTCCCCTTGGAAGGGGCCTGGCCCAGGTGCCAGGTTCGGCTGGTCGGCCAGCCTCCTTTGGAGAAAGCAGGCAAGCCGAGCCAGGCTTGCAGTGGCCCTGGCGTGACACCTGCCACCTCAGGCAGAGGGCCTCCCGCGTGCCCTCCATGGCGGGTTTCTCCCCGGAGCTGTGGCCTGGGCACTAGGAAGGCCGGGCCTCCCCGACTCCCGGGAGGAGGGGCTAGCCCAGTTGCGCCCTGGCCCCCAAACCCTCTGGTGCCATCTGCCTGTCTCGGCACTTCTGACTCCACAGAGCCTTTCGTACATCTGGGCTGCCTGCCGTGGCAAAGTGCAGGCGTGGGGTGAGGCCATGGTTTTGTCTTTCCAGGAAAAAATGAGCCCCTGGCCGAAGCAGCAGGCCCAGGCAGAGCCTTGAGCTTAAAGTCCAGTAGGTCTGTGGCCCTCAGGGCCAGAGCCATGCTTTCAAGGCAGGGAAGCGGCCTGCAAGCTGAGTGGGAGTGGGGGAGGGGAGGGAGACAGCTGAAGCCTAGTCCAGAAGGGCGGCGATGGAAGAGCTGCAGCTGGGTCAGAGCCTGGAGGGAGGGCGGGGCCTTCACTGAGGACCCCCACCCCCCGAGGCCAGCCCTAGGCCCCGGCGGTCATGCATGCGCCCTTGGCCTGTGCGGTGTGTGGGGGGTTGAACCCAAGCCCGCAGGGCTCCCGGAGCGGCCAGAGAAAGAAGGGCCCATGGAGAGGTAGGCGAGGTGGGCAGGGGGCGCCACCTTACTCTCCTCAGCTCCCTGAGGGAGAGAGAGAGAGACAAAGACAGAGAGAGAGATCCCTGACCTCTGAGTCTCTGCCTCCACCGCTGGCTGGTGCCAACTCACGCGCCATCCCACTTCCAGCCATCACCCCCACGCCTGCCCCGGGGCCAGCCCCACCACAGACAGGCCGGTTGGTTCCTGCTCACCTCTGTGCCGTCCCTTCCCGACATGACCCCAGTGCAGGGGATAAGCTTCAGACAAGTCTTTCCATGTCCCTCTGCATGACAATAGACTTCCTCCCCTCTCCCATTCCACAGGCCCACCCGGGACATCCACCTTTGTCATTAGCTCAGGAGAGGATGCAAGAAGAGAATCTCTGCTATTGTGTGGGGAGACTCAGTTTCCCGGGTTTCCCCCATGGACACATGTTCTTCAGCTGGGTCTGATTTTCTCCAGACAAGCTGTCTTGGGAAGGATTTGGCCAGCCCTAAGAACCTGAAGGGAAAGGGCGGAGGGGGGTTCTCTCTCTGCCCCCGACAGCCCCGAGCTGGGTCGGTCCCTCAGACCTGGCCAGGGGCAGCCCATCCCCCGGCGCCCTTCCCCGGGGCATCCAAGGGCAGGCTCGGCTCCAGCCCCACCCCGCTCGCCACTGCCCGACCATCGTCCTCCCTCGGGGGGCCTGGGCAGGACAGGGACCCGGCTGTGGGAGGCCTCCAGATCTCAGGCCTGGCACACCGTTTACCAGGCTGCTTCCTCCTCTGACGGGGGCCCAGCACACGCCCCAGGAGACTTGGCAGCCGCCCCCAGGGCTCTATCCTCTGCAACTCGTCCCCTTGGAAGGGGCCTGGCCCAGGTGCCAGGTTCGGCTGGTCGGCCAGCCTCCTTTGGAGAAAGCAGGCAAGCCGAGCCAGGCTTGCAGTGGCCCTGGCGTGACACCTGCCACCTCAGGCAGAGGGCCTCCCGCGTGCCCTCCATGGCGGGTTTCTCCCCGGAGCCGTGGCCTGGGCACTAGGAAGGCCGGGCCTCCCCGACTCCCGGGAGGAGGGGCTAGCCCAGTTGCGCCCTGGCCCCCAAACCCTCTGGTGCCATCTGCCTGTCTCGGCATTTCTGACTCCACAGAGCCTTTCGTACATCTGGGCTGCCTGCCGTGGCAAAGTGCAGGCGTGGGGTGAGGCCATGGTTTTGTCTTTCCAGGAAAAAATGAGCCCCTGGCCGAAGCAGCAGGCCCAGGCAGAGCCTTGAGCTTAAAGTCCAGTAGGTCTGTGGCCCTCAGGGCCAGAGCCATGCTTTCAAGGCAGGGAAGCGGCCTGCAAGCTGAGTGGGAGTGGGGGAGGGGAGGGAGACAGCTGAAGCCTAGTCCAGAAGGGCGGCGATGGAAGAGCTGCAGCTGGGTCAGAGCCTGGAGGGAGGGCGGGGCCTTCACTGAGGACCCCCCCCCCCCGAGGCCAGCCCTAGGCCCCGGCGGTCACGCATGCGCCCTTGGCCTGTGCGGTGTGTGGGGGGTTGAACCCAAGCCCGCAGGGCTCCCGGAGCGGCTAGAGAAAGAAGGGCCCATGGAGAGGTAGGCGAGGTGGGCAGGGGGCGCCACCTTACTCTCCTCAGCTCCCTGAGGGAGAGAGAGAGAGACAGAGACAGAGAGAGAGATCCCTGACCTCTGAGTCTCTGCCTCCACCGCTGGCTGGTGCCAACTCACGCGCCATCCCACTTCCAGCCATCACCCCCACGCCTGCCCCGGGGCCAGCCCCACCACAGACAGGCCGGTTGGTTCCTGCTGACCTCTGTGCCGTCCCTTCCCGACATGACCCCAGTGCAGGGGATAAGCTTCAGACAAGTCTTTCCATGTCCCTCTGCATGACAATAGACTTCCTCCCCTCTCCCATTCCACAGGCCCACCCGGGACATCCACCTTTGTCATTAGCTCAGGAGAGGATGCAAGATGAGAATCTCTGCTATTGTGTGGGGAGACTCAGTTTCCCGGGTTTCCCCCATGGACACATGTTCTTCAGCTGGGTCTGATTTTCTCCAGACAAGCTGTCTTGGGAAGGATTTGGCCAACCCTAAGAACCTGAAGGGAAAGGGCGGAGGGGGGTTCTCTCTCTGCCCCCGACAGCCCCGAGCTGGGTCGGTCCCTCAGACCTGGCCAGGGGCAGCCCATCCCCCGGCGCCCTTCCCCGGGGCATCCAAGGGCAGGCTCGGCTCCAGCCCCACCCCGCTCGCCACTGCCCGACCATCGTCCTCCCTCGGGGGGCCTGGGCAGGACAGGGACCCGGCTGTGGGAGGCCTCCAGATCTCAGGCCTGGCACACCGTTTACCAGGCTGCTTCCTCCTCTGACGGGGGCCCAGCACACGCCCCAGGAGACTTGGCAGCCGCCCCCAGGGCTCTATCCTCTGGAACTCGTCCCCTTGGAAGGGGCCTGGCCCAGGTGCCAGGTTCGGCTGGTCGGCCAGCCTCCTTTGGAGAAAGCAGGCAAGCCGAGCCAGGCTTGCAGTGGCCCTGGCGTGACACCTGCCACCTCAGGCAGAGGGCCTCCCGCGTGCCCTCCATGGCGGGTTTCTCCCCGGAGCCGTGGCCTGGGCACTAGGAAGGCCGGGCCTCCCCGACTCCCGGGAGGAGGGGCTAGCCCAGTTGCGCCCTGGCCCCCAAACCCTCTGGTGCCATCTGCCTGTCTCGGCACTTCTGACTCCACAGAGCCTTTCCTACATCTGGGCTGCCTGCCGTGGCAAAGTGCAGGCGTGGGGTGAGGCCATGGTTTTGTCTTTCCAGGAAAAAATGAGCCCCTGGCCGAAGCAGCAGGCCCAGGCAGAGCCTTGAGCTTGAAGCCCAGTAGGTCTGTGGCCCTCAGGGCCAGAGCCATGCTTTCAAGGCAGGGAAGCGGCCTGCAAGCTGAGTGGGAGTGGGGGAGGGGAGGGAGACAGCTGAAGCTGAGTCCAGAAGGGCGGCGATGGAAGAGCTGCAGCTGGGTCAGAGCCTGGAGGGAGGGCGGGGCCTTCACTGAGGACCCCCCCCCCGCGAGGCCAGCCCAAGGCCCCGGAGGTCGCGCATGCGCCCTTGGCCTGTGCGGTGTGTGGGGGGTTGAACCCAAGCCCGCAGGGCTCCCGGAGCGGCCAGAGAAAGAAGGGCCCATGGAGAGGTAGGCGAGGTGGGCAGGGGGCGCCACCTTACTCTCCTCAGCACCCTGAGGGAGAGAGAGAGAGACAGAGACAGAGAGAGAGATCCCTGACCTCTGAGTCTCTGCCTCCACCGCTGGCTGGTGCCAACTCACGCGCCATCCCACTTCCAGCCATCACCCCCACGCCTGCCCCGGGGCCAGCCCCACCACAGACAGGCCGGTTGGTTCCTGCTCACCTCTGTGCCGTCCCTTCCCGACCTGACCCCAGTGCAGGGGATAAGCTTCAGACAAGTCTTTCCATGTCCCTCTGCATGACAATAGACTTCCTCCCCTCTCCCATTCCACAGGCCCACCCGGGACATCCACCTTTGTCATTAGCTCAGGAGAGGATGCAAGATGAGAATCTCTGCTATTGTGTGGGGAGACTCAGTTTCCCGGGTTTCCCCCATGGACACATGTTCTTCAGCTGGGTCTGATTTTCTCCAGACAAGCTGTCTTGGGAAGGATTTGGCCAGCCCTAAGAACCTGAAGGGAAAGGGCGGAGGGGGGTTCTCTCTCTGCCCCCGACAGCCCCGAGCTGGGTCGGTCCCTCAGACCTGGCCAGGGGCATCCCATCCCCCGGCGCCCTTCCCCGGGGCATCCAAGGGCAGGCTCGGCGCCGGCCCCACCCCGCTCGCCACTGCCCGACCATCGTCCTCCCTCGGGGGGCCTGGGCAGGACAGGGACCCGGCTGTGGGAGGCCTCCAGATCTCAGGCCTGGCACACCGTTTACCAGGCTGCTTCCTCCTCTGACGGGGGCCCAGCACACGCCCCAGGAGACTTGGCAGCCGTCCCCAGGGCTCTAGCCTCTGGAACTCGTCCCCTTGGAAGGGGCCTGGCCCAGGTGCCAGGTTCGGCTGGTCGGCCAGTCTCCTTTGGAGAAAGCAGGCAAGCCGAGCCAGGCTTGCAGTGGCCCTGGCGTGACACCTGCCACCTCAGGCAGAGGGCCTCCCGCGTGCCCTCCATGGCGGGTTTCTCCCCGGAGCCGTGGCCTGGGCACTAGGAAGGCCGGGCCTCCCCGACTCCCGGGAGGAGGGGCTAGCCCAGTTGCGCCCTGGCCCCCAAACCCTCTGGTGCCATCTGCCTGTCTCGGCACTTCTGACTCCACAGAGCCTTTCGTACATCTGGGCTGCCTGCCGTGGCAAAGTGCAGGCGTGGGGTGAGGCCATGGTTTTGTCTTTCCAGGAAAAAATGAGCCCCTGGCCGAAGCAGCAGGCCCAGGCAGAGCCTTGAGCTTAAAGTCCAGTAGGTCTGTGGCCCTCAGGGCCAGAGCCATGCTTTCAAGGCAGGGAAGCGGCCTGCAAGCTGAGTGGGAGTGGGGGAGGGGAGGGAGACAGCTGAAGCCTAGTCCAGAAGGCCGGCGATGGAAGAGCTGCAGCTGGGTCAGAGCCTGGAGGGAGGGCGGGGCCTTCACTGAGGAACCCCCCCCCCCCCGAGGCCAGCCCTAGGCCCGGGCGGTCACGCATGCGCCCTTGGCCTGTGCGGTGTGTGTGGGGTTGAACCCAAGCCCGCAGGGCTCCCGGAGCGGCCAGAGAAAGAAGGGCCCATGGAGAGGTAGGCGAGGTGGGCAGGGGGCGCCACCTTACTCTCCTCAGCTCCCTGAGGGAGAGAGAGAGAGACAGAGACAGAGAGAGAGATCCCTGACCTCTGAGTCTCTGCCTCCACCGCTGGCTGGTGCCAACTCACGCGCCATCCCACTTCCAGCCATCACCCCCACGCCTGCCCCGGGGCCAGCCCCACCACAGACAGGCCGGTTGGTTCCTGCTCACCTCTGTGCCGTCCCTTCCCGACATGACCCCAGTGCAGGGGATAAGCTTCAGACAAGTCTTTCCATGTCCCTCTGCATGACAATAGACTTCCTCCCCTCTCCCATTCCACAGGCCCACCCGGGACATCCACCTTTGTCATTAGCTCAGGAGAGGATGCAAGATGAGAATCTCTGCTATTGTGTGGGGAGACTCAGTTTCCCGGGTTTCCCCCATGGACACATGTTCTTCAGCTGGGTCTGATTTTCTCCAGACAAGCTGTCTTGGGAAGGATTTGGCCAGCCCTAAGAACCTGAAGGGAAAGGGCGGAGGGGGGTTCTCTCTCTGCCCCCGACAGCCCCGAGCTGGGTCGGTCCCCTCAGACCTGGCCAGGGGCAGCCATCCCCCGGCGCCCTTCCCCGGGGCATCCAAGGGCAGGCTCGGCTCCAGCCCCACCCCGCTCGCCACTGCCCGACCATCGTCCTCCCTCGGGGGGCCTGGGCAGGACAGGGACCCGGCTGTGGGAGGCCTCCAGATCTCAGGCCTGGCACACCGTTTACCAGGCTGCTTCCTCCTCTGACGGGGGCCCAGCACACGCCCCAGGAGACTTGGCAGCCGCCCCCAGGGCTCTATCCTCTGGAACTCGTCCCCTTGGAAGGGGCCTGGCCCAGGTGCCAGGTTCGGCTGGTCGGCCAGCCTCCTTTGGAGAAAGCAGGCAAGCCGAGCCAGGCTTGCAGTGGCCCTGGCGTGACACCTGCCACCTCAGGCAGAGGGCCTCCCGCGTGCCCTCCATGGCGGGTTTCTCCCCGGAGCTGTGGCCTGGGCACTAGGAAGGCCGGGCCTCCCCGACTCCCGGGAGGAGGGGCTAGCCCAGTTGCGCCCCTGGCCCCCAAACCCTCTGGTGCCATCTGCCTGTCTCGGCACTTCTGACTCCACAGAGCCTTTCGTACATCTGGGCTGCCTGCCGTGGCAAAGTGCAGGCGTGGGGTGAGGCATGGTTTTGTCTTTCCAGGAAAAAATGAGCCCCTGGCCGAAGCAGCAGGCCCCAGGCAGAGCCTTGAGCTTAAAGTCCAGTAGGTCTGTGGCCCTCAGGGCCAGAGCCATGCTTTCAAGGCAGGGAAGCGGCCTGCAAGCTGAGTGGGAGTGGGGGAGGGGAGGGAGACAGCTGAAGCCTAGTCCAGAAGGGCGGCGATGGAAGAGCTGCAGCTGGGTCAGAGCCTGGAGGGAGGGCGGGGCCTTCACTGAGGACCCCCACCCCCCGAGGCCAGCCCTAGGCCCCGGCGGTCATGCATGCGCCCTTGGCCTGTGCGGTGTGTGGGGGGGTTGAACCCAAGCCCGCAGGGCTCCCGGAGCGGCCAGAGAAAGAAGGGCCCATGGAGAGGTAGGCGAGGTGGGCAGGGGGCGCCACCTTACTCTCCTCAGCTCCCTGAGGGAGAGAGAGAGAGACAAAGACAGAGAGAGAGATCCCTGACCTCTGAGTCTCTGCCTCCACCGCTGGCTGGTGCCAACTCACGCGCCATCCCACTTCCAGCCATCACCCCCACGCCTGCCCCGGGGCCAGCCCCACCACAGACAGGCCGGTTGGTTCCTGCTCACCTCTGTGCCGTCCCTTCCCGACATGACCCCAGTGCAGGGGATAAGCTTCAGACAAGTCTTTCCATGTCCCTCTGCATGACAATAGACTTCCTCCCCTCTCCCATTCCACAGGCCCACCCGGGACATCCACCTTTGTCATTAGCTCAGGAGAGGATGCAAGAAGACAATCTCTGCTATTGTGTGGGGAGACTCAGTTTCCCGGGTTTCCCCCATGGACACATGTTCTTCAGCTGGGTCTGATTTTCTCCAGACAAGCTGTCTTGGGAAGGATTTGGCCAGCCCTAAGAACCTGAAGGGAAAGGGCGGAGGGGGGTTCTCTCTCTGCCCCCGACAGCCCCGAGCTGGGTCGGTCCCTCAGACCTGGCCAGGGGCAGCCCATCCCCCGGCGCCCTTCCCCGGGGCATCCAAGGGCAGGCTCGGCTCCAGCCCCACCCCGCTCGCCACTGCCCGACCATCGTCCTCCCTCGGGGGGCCTGGGCAGGACAGGGACCCGGCTGTGGGAGGCCTCCAGATCTCAGGCCTGGCACACCGTTTACCAGGCTGCTTCCTCCTCTGACGGGGGGCCCAGCACACGCCCCAGGAGACTTGGCAGCCGCCCCCAGGGCTCTATCCTCTGCAACTCGTCCCCTTGGAAGGGGCCTGGCCCAGGTGCCAGGTTCGGCTGGTCGGCCAGCCTCCTTTGGAGAAAGCAGGCAAGCCGAGCCAGGCTTGCAGTGGCCCTGGCGTGACACCTGCCACCTCAGGCAGAGGGCCTCCCGCGTGCCCTCCATGGCGGGTTTCTCCCCGGAGCCGTGGCCTGGGCACTAGGAAGGCCGGGCCTCCCCGACTCCCGGGAGGAGGGGCTAGCCCAGTTGCGCCCTGGCCCCCAAACCCTCTGGTGCCATCTGCCTGTCTCGGCATTTCTGACTCCACAGAGCCTTTCGTACATCTGGGCTGCCTGCCGTGGCAAAGTGCAGGCGTGGGGTGAGGCCATGGTTTTGTCTTTCCAGGAAAAAATGAGCCCCTGGCCGAAGCAGCAGGCCCAGGCAGAGCCTTGAGCTTAAAGTCCAGTAGGTCTGTGGCCCTCAGGGCCAGAGCCATGCTTTCAAGGCAGGGAAGCGGCCTGCAAGCTGAGTGGGAGTGGGGGAGGGGAGGGAGACAGCTGAAGCCTAGTCCAGAAGGGCGGCGATGGAAGAGCTGCAGCTGGGTCAGAGCCTGGAGGGAGGGCGGGGCCTTCACTGAGGACCCCCCCCCCCCCGAGGCCAGCCCTAGGCCCCGGCGGTCACGCATGCGCCCTTGGCCTGTGCGGTGTGTGGGGGGTTGAACCCAAGCCCGCAGGGCTCCCGGAGCGGCTAGAGAAAGAAGGGCCCATGGAGAGGTAGGCGAGGTGGGCAGGGGGCGCCACCTTACTCTCCTCAGCTCCCTGAGGGAGAGAGAGAGAGACAGAGACAGAGAGAGAGATCCCTGACCTCTGAGTCTCTGCCTCCACCGCTGGCTGGTGCCAACTCACGCGCCATCCCACTTCCAGCCATCACCCCCACGCCTGCCCCGGGGCCAGCCCCACCACAGACAGGCCGGTTGGTTCCTGCTGACCTCTGTGCCGTCCCTTCCCGACATGACCCCAGTGCAGGGGATAAGCTTCAGACAAGTCTTTCCATGTCCCTCTGCATGACAATAGACTTCCTCCCCTCTCCCATTCCACAGGCCCACCCGGGACATCCACCTTTGTCATTAGCTCAGGAGAGGATGCAAGATGAGAATCTCTGCTATTGTGTGGGGAGACTCAGTTTCCCGGGTTTCCCCCATGGACACATGTTCTTCAGCTGGGTCTGATTTTCTCCAGACAAGCTGTCTTGGGAAGGATTTGGCCAACCCTAAGAACCTGAAGGGAAAGGGCGGAGGGGGGTTCTCTCTCTGCCCCCGACAGCCCCGAGCTGGGTCGGTCCCTCAGACCTGGCCAGGGGCAGCCCATCCCCCGGCGCCCTTCCCCGGGGCATCCAAGGGCAGGCTCGGCTCCAGCCCCACCCCGCTCGCCACTGCCCGACCATCGTCCTCCCTCGGGGGGCCTGGGCAGGACAGGGACCCGGCTGTGGGAGGCCTCCAGATCTCAGGCCTGGCACACCGTTTACCAGGCTGCTTCCTCCTCTGACGGGGGCCCAGCACACGCCCCAGGAGACTTGGCAGCCGCCCCCAGGGCTCTATCCTCTGGAACTCGTCCCCTTGGAAGGGGCCTGGCCCAGGTGCCAGGTTCGGCTGGTCGGCCAGCCTCCTTTGGAGAAAGCAGGCAAGCCGAGCCAGGCTTGCAGTGGCCCTGGCGTGACACCTGCCACCTCAGGCAGAGGGCCTCCCGCGTGCCCTCCATGGCGGGTTTCTCCCCGGAGCCGTGGCCTGGGCACTAGGAAGGCCGGGCCTCCCCGACTCCCGGGAGGAGGGGCTAGCCCAGTTGCGCCCTGGCCCCCAAACCCTCTGGTGCCATCTGCCTGTCTCGGCACTTCTGACTCCACAGAGCCTTTCCTACATCTGGGCTGCCTGCCGTGGCAAAGTGCAGGCGTGGGGTGAGGCCATGGTTTTGTCTTTCCAGGAAAAAATGAGCCCCTGGCCGAAGCAGCAGGCCCAGGCAGAGCCTTGAGCTTGAAGCCCAGTAGGTCTGTGGCCCTCAGGGCCAGAGCCATGCTTTCAAGGCAGGGAAGCGGCCTGCAAGCTGAGTGGGAGTGGGGGAGGGGAGGGAGACAGCTGAAGCTGAGTCCAGAAGGGCGGCGATGGAAGAGCTGCAGCTGGGTCAGAGCCTGGAGGGAGGGCGGGGCCTTCACTGAGGACCCCCCCCCCGCGAGGCCAGCCCAAGGCCCCGGAGGTCGCGCATGCGCCCTTGGCCTGTGCGGTGTGTGGGGGGTTGAACCCAAGCCCGCAGGGCTCCCGGAGCGGCCAGAGAAAGAAGGGCCCATGGAGAGGTAGGCGAGGTGGGCAGGGGGCGCCACCTTACTCTCCTCAGCACCCTGAGGGAGAGAGAGAGAGACAGAGACAGAGAGAGAGATCCCTGACCTCTGAGTCTCTGCCTCCACCGCTGGCTGGTGCCAACTCACGCGCCATCCCACTTCCAGCCATCACCCCCACGCCTGCCCCGGGGCCAGCCCCACCACAGACAGGCCGGTTGGTTCCTGCTCACCTCTGTGCCGTCCCTTCCCGACCTGACCCCAGTGCAGGGGATAAGCTTCAGACAAGTCTTTCCATGTCCCTCTGCATGACAATAGACTTCCTCCCCTCTCCCATTCCACAGGCCCACCCGGGACATCCACCTTTGTCATTAGCTCAGGAGAGGATGCAAGATGAGAATCTCTGCTATTGTGTGGGGAGACTCAGTTTCCCGGGTTTCCCCCATGGACACATGTTCTTCAGCTGGGTCTGATTTTCTCCAGACAAGCTGTCTTGGGAAGGATTTGGCCAGCCCTAAGAACCTGAAGGGAAAGGGCGGAGGGGGGTTCTCTCTCTGCCCCCGACAGCCCCGAGCTGGGTCGGTCCCTCAGACCTGGCCAGGGGCATCCCATCCCCCGGCGCCCTTCCCCGGGGCATCCAAGGGCAGGCTCGGCGCCGGCCCCACCCCGCTCGCCACTGCCCGACCATCGTCCTCCCTCGGGGGGGCCTGGGCAGGACAGGGACCCGGCTGTGGGAGGCCTCCAGATCTCAGGCCTGGCACACCGTTTACCAGGCTGCTTCCTCCTCTGACGGGGGCCCAGCACACGCCCCAGGAGACTTGGCAGCCGCCCCCAGGGCTCTAGCCTCTGGAACTCGTCCCCTTGGAAGGGGCCTGGCCCAGGTGCCAGGTTCGGCTGGTCGGCCAGTCTCCTTTGGAGAAAGCAGGCAAGCCGAGCCAGGCTTGCAGTGGCCCTGGCGTGACACCTGCCACCTCAGGCAGAGGGCCTCCCGCGTGCCCTCCATGGCGGGTTTCTCCCCGGAGCCGTGGCCTGGGCACTAGGAAGGCCGGGCCTCCCCGACTCCCGGGAGGAGGGGCTAGCCCAGTTGCGCCCTGGCCCCCAAACCCTCTGGTGCCATCTGCCTGTCTCGGCACTTCTGACTCCACAGAGCCTTTCCTACATCTGGGCTGCCTGCCGTGGCAAAGTGCAGGCGTGGGGTGAGGCCATGGTTTTGTCTTTCCAGGAAAAAATGAGCCCCTGGCCGAAGCAGCAGACCCAGGCAGAGCCTTGAGCTTGAAGCCCAGTAGGTCTGTGGCCCTCAGGGCCAGAGCCATGCTTTCAAGGCAGGGAAGCGGCCTGCAAGCTGAGTGGGAGTGGGGGAGGGGAGGGAGACAGCTGAAGCTGAGTCCAGAAGGGCGGCGATGGAAGAGCTGCAGCTGGGTCAGAGCCTGGAGGGAGGGCGGGGCCTTCACTGAGGACCCCCCCCCCCCCCGAGGCCAGCCCAAGGCCCCGGAGGTCGCGCATACGCCCTTGGCCTGTGCGGTGTGTGGGGGGTTGAACCCAAGCCCGCAGGGCTCCCGGAGCGGCCAGAGAAAGAAGGGCCCATGGAGAGGTAGGCGAGGTGGGCAGGGGGCGCCAACTTACTCTCCTCAGCTCCCTGAGGGAGAGAGAGAGAGACAGAGACAGAGAGAGAGATCCCTGACCTCTGAGTCTCTGCCTCCACCGCTGGCTGGTGCCAACTCACGCGCCATCCCACTTCCAGCCATCACCCCCACGCCTGCCCCGGGGCCAGCCCCACCACAGACAGGCCGGTTGGTTCCTGCTCACCTCTGTGCCGTCCCTTCCCGACCTGACCCCAGTGCAGGGGATAAGCTTCAGACAAGTCTTTCCATGTCCCTCTGCATGACAATAGACTTCCTCCCCTCTCCCATTCCACAGGCCCACCCGGGACATCCACCTTTGTCATTAGCTCAGGAGAGGATGCAAGATGAGAATCTCTGCTATTGTGTGGGGAGACTCAGTTTCCCGGGTTTCCCCCATGGACACATGTTCTTCAGCTGGGTCTGATTTTCTCCAGACAAGCTGTCTTGGGAAGGATTTGGCCAGCCCTAAGAACCTGAAGGGAAAGGGCGGAGGGGGGGTTCTCTCTCTGCCCCCGACAGCCCCGAGCTGGGTCGGTCCCTCAGACCTGGCCAGGGGCATCCCATCCCCCGGCGCCCTTCCCCGGGGCATCCAAGGGCAGGCTCGGCGCCGGCCCCACCCCGCTCGCCACTGCCCGACCATCGTCCTCCCTCGGGGGGCCTGGGCAGGACAGGGACCCGGCTGTGGGAGGCCTCCAGATCTCAGGCCTGGCACACCGTTTACCAGGCTGCTTCCTCCTCTGACGGGGGCCCAGCACACGCCCCAGGAGACTTGGCAGCCGCCCCCAGGGCTCTATCCTCTGGAACTCGTCCCCTTGGAAGGGGCCTGGCCCAGGTGCCAGGTTCGGCTGGTCGGCCAGCCTCCTTTGGAGAAAGCAGGCAAGCCGAGCCAGGCTTGCAGTGGCCCTGGCGTGACACCTGCCACCTCAGGCAGAGGGCCTCCCGCGTGCCCTCCATGGCGGGTTTCTCCCCGGAGCCGTGGCCTGGGCACTAGGAAGGCCGGGCCTCCCCGACTCCCGGGAGGAGGGGCTAGCCCAGTTGCGCCCTGGCCCCCAAACCCTCTGGTGCCATCTGCCTGTCTCGGCACTTCTGACTCCACAGAGCCTTTCCTACATCTGGGCTGCCTGCCGTGGCAAAGTGCAGGCGTGGGGTGAGGCCATGGTTTTGTCTTTCCAGGAAAAAATGAGCCCCTGGCCGAAGCAGCAGGCCCAGGCAGAGCCTTGAGCTTGAAGCCCAGTAGGTCTGTGGCCCTCAGGGCCAGAGCCATGCTTTCAAGGCAGGGAAGCGGCCTGCAAGCTGAGTGGGAGTGGGGGAGGGGAGGGAGACAGCTGAAGCCGAGTCCAGAAGGGCGGCGATGGAAGAGCTGCAGCTGGGTCAGAGCCTGGAGGGAGGGCGGGGCCTTCACTGAGGACCCCCCCCCCCCCCGAGGCCAGCCCAAGGCCCCGGAGGTCGCGCATGCGCCCTTGGCCTGTGCGGTGTGTGGGGGGTTGAACCCAAGCCCGCAGGGCTCCCGGAGCGGCCAGAGAAAGAAGGGCCCATGGAGAGGTAGGCGAGGTGGGCAGGGGGCGCCACCTTACTCTCCTCAGCACCCTGAGGGAGAGAGAGAGAGACAGAGACAGAGAGAGAGATCCCTGACCTCTGAGTCTCTGCCTCCACCGCTGGCTGGTGCCAACTCACGCGCCATCCCACTTCCAGCCATCACCCCCACGCCTGCCCCGGGGCCAGCCCCACCACAGACAGGCCGGTTGGTTCCTGCTCACCTCTGTGCCGTCCCTTCCCGACCTGACCCCAGTGCAGGGGATAAGCTTCAGACAAGTCTTTCCATGTCCCTCTGCATGACAATAGACTTCCTCCCCTCTCCCATTCCACAGGCCCACCCGGGACATCCACCTTTGTCATTAGCTCAGGAGAGGATGCAAGATGAGAATCTCTGCTATTGTGTGGGGAGACTCAGTTTCCCGGGTTTCCCCCATGGACACATGTTCTTCAGCTGGGTCTGATTTTCTCCAGACAAGCTGTCTTGGGAAGGATTTGGCCAGCCCTAAGAACCTGAAGGGAAAGGGCGGAGGGGGGTTCTCTCTCTGCCCCCGACAGCCCCGAGCTGGGTCGGTCCCTCAGACCTGGCCAGGGGCATCCCATCCCCCGGCGCCCTTCCCCGGGGCATCCAAGGGCAGGCTCGGCGCCGGCCCCACCCCGCTCGCCACTGCCCGACCATCGTCCTCCCTCGGGGGGCCTGGGCAGGACAGGGACCCGGCTGTGGGAGGCCTCCAGATCTCAGGCCTGGCACACCGTTTACCAGGCTGCTTCCTCCTCTGACGGGGGCCCAGCACACGCCCCAGGAGACTTGGCAGCCGCCCCCAGGGCTCTATCCTCTGGAACTCGTCCCCTTGGAAGGGGCCTGGCCCAGGTGCCAGGTTCGGCTGGTCGGCCAGCCTCCTTTGGAGAAAGCAGGCAAGCCGAGCCAGGCTTGCAGTGGCCCTGGCGTGACACCTGCCACCTCAGGCAGAGGGCCTCCCGCGTGCCCTCCATGGCGGGTTTCTCCCCGGAGCCGTGGCCTGGGCACTAGGAAGGCCGGGCCTCCCCGACTCCCGGGAGGAGGGGCTAGCCCAGTTGCGCCCTGGCCCCCAAACCCTCTGGTGCCATCTGCCTGTCTCGGCACTTCTGACTCCACAGAGCCTTTCCTACATCTGGGCTGCCTGCCGTGGCAAAGTGCAGGCGTGGGGTGAGGCCATGGTTTTGTCTTTCCAGGAAAAAATGAGCCCCTGGCCGAAGCAGCAGGCCCAGGCAGAGCCTTGAGCTTAAAGCCCAGTAGGTCTGTGGCCCTCAGGGCCAGAGCCATGCTTTCAAGGCAGGGAAGCGGCCTGCAAGCTGAGTGGGAGTGGGGGAGGGGAGGGAGACAGCTGAAGCCGAGTCCAGAAGGGCGGCGATGGAAGAGCTGCAGCTGGGTCAGAGCCTGGAGGGAGGGCGGGGCCTTCACTGAGGACCCCCCCCCCAGGCCAGCCCTAGGCCCCGGCGGTCGCGCATGCGCCCTTGGCCTGTGCGGTGTGTGGGGGGTTGAACCCAAGCCCGCAGGGCTCCCGGAGCGGCCAGAGAAAGAAGGGCCCATGGAGAGGTAGGCGAGGTGGGCAGGGGGCGCCACCTTACTCTCCTCAGCTCCCTGAGGGAGAGAGAGAGAGACAGAGACAGAGAGAGAGATCCCTGACCTCTGAGTCTCTGCCTCCACCGCTGGCTGGTGCCAACTCACGCGCCATCCCACTTCCAGCCATCACCCCCACGCCTGCCCCGGGGCCAGCCCCACCACAGACAGGCCGGTTGGTTCCTGCTCACCTCTGTGCCCTCCCTTCCCGACATGACCCCAGTGCAGGGGATAAGCTTCAGACAAGTCTTTCCATGTCCCTCTGCATGACAATAGACTTCCTCCCCTCTCCCATTCCACAGGCCCACCCGGGACATCCACCTTTGTCATTAGCTCAGGAGAGGATGCAAGATGAGATTCTCTGCTATTGTGTGGGGAGACTCAGTTTCCCGGGTTTCCCCCATGGACACATGTTCTTCAGCTGGGTCTGATTTTCTCCAGACAAGCTGTCTTGGGAAGGATTTGGCCAGCCCTAAGAACCTGAAGGGAAAGGGCGGAGGGGGGTTCTCTCTCTGCCCCCGACAGCCCCGAGCTGGGTCGGTCCCTCAGACCTGGCCAGGGGCAGCCCATCCCCCGGCGCCCTTCCCCGGGGCATCCAAGGGCAGGCTCGGCGCCAGCCCCACCCCGCTCGCCACTGCCCGACCATCGTCCTCCCTCGGGGGGCCTGGGCAGGACAGGGACCCGGCTGTGGGAGGCCTCCAGATCTCAGGCCTGGCACACCGTTTACCAGGCTGCTTCCTCCTCTGACGGGGGCCCAGCACACGCCCCAGGAGACTTGGCAGCCGCCCCCAGGGCTCTATCCTCTGCAACTCGTCCCCTTGGAAGGGGCCTGGCCCAGGTGCCAGGTTCGGCTGGTCGGCCAGCCTCCTTTGGAGAAAGCAGGCAAGCCGAGCCAGGCTTGCAGTGGCCCTGGCGTGACACCTGCCACCTCAGGCAGAGGGCCTCCCGCGTGCCCTCCATGGCGGGTTTCTCCCCGGAGCCGTGGCCTGGGCACTAGGAAGGCCGGGCCTCCCCGACTCCCGGGAGGAGGGGCTAGCCCAGTTGCGCCCTGGCCCCCAAACCCTCTGGTGCCATCTGCCTGTCTCGGCACTTCTGACTCCACAGAGCCTTTCCTACATCTGGGCTGCCTGCCGTGGCAAAGTGCAGACGTGGGGTGAGGCCATGGTTTTGTCTTTCCAGGAAAAAATGAGCCCCTGGCCGAAGCAGCAGGCCCAGGCTGAGCCTTGAGCTTAAAGCCCAGTAGGTCTGTGGCCCTCAGGGCCAGAGCCATGCTTTCAAGGCAGGGAAGCGGCCTGCAAGCTGAGTGGGAGAGGGGGAGTGGAGGGAGACAGCTGAAGCCGAGTCCAGAAGGGCAGCGATGGAAGAGCTGCAGCTGGGTCAGAGCCTGGAGGGAGGGCGGGGCCTTCACTGAGGACCCCCCCCCCCCCCGAGGCCAGCCCTCGGCCCGGCGGTCGCGCATGCGCCCTTGGCCTGTGCGGTGTGTGTGGGGTTGAACCCAAGCCCGCAGGGCTCCCGGAGCGGCAAGAGAAAGAAGGGCCCATGGAGAGGTAGGCGAGGTGGGCAGGGGGCGCCACCTTACTCTCCTCAGCTCCCTGAGGGAGAGAGAGAGAGACAGAGACAGAGAGAGAGATCCCTGACCTCTGAGTCTCTGCCTCCACAGCTGGCTGGTGCCAACTCACGTGCCATCCCACTTCCTGCCATCACCCCCACGCCTGCCCCGGGGCCAGCCCCACCACAGACAGGCCGGTTGGTTCCTGCTCACCTCTGTGCAGTCCCTTCCCGACCTGACCCCAGTGCAGGGGATAAGCTTCAGACAAGTCTTTCCATGTCCCTCTGCATGACAATAGACTTCCTCCCCTCTCCCATTCCACAGGCCCACCCGGGACATCCACCTTTGTCATTAGCTCAGGAGAGGATGCAAGATGAGAATCTCTGCTATTGTGTGGGGAGACTCAATTTCCCGGGTTTCCCCCATGGACACATGTTCTTCAGCTGGGTCTGATTTTCTCCAGACAAGCTGTCTTGGGAAGGATTTGGCCAGCCCTAAGAACCTGAAGGGAAAGGGCGGAGGGGGGTTCTCTCTCTGCCCCCGACAGCCCCGAGCTGGGTCGGTCCCTCAGACCTGGCCAGGGGCAGCCCATCCCCCGGCGCCCTTCCCCGGGGCATCCAAGGGCAGGCTCGGCGCCAGCCCCACCCCGCTCGCCACTGCCCGACCATCGTCCTCCCTCGGGGGGCCTGGGCAGGACAGGGACCCGGCTGTGGGAGGCCTCCAGATCTCAGGCCTGGCACACCGTTTACCAGGCTGCTTCCTCCTCTGACGGGGGCCCAGCACACGCCCCAGGAGACTTGGCAGCCGCCCCCAGGGCTCTATCCTCTGCAACTCGTCCCCTTGGAAGGGGCCTGGCCCAGGTGCCAGGTTCGGCTGGTCGGCCAGCCTCCTTTGGAGAAAGCAGGCAAGCCGAGCCAGGCTTGCAGTGGCCCTGGCGTGACACCTGCCACCTCAGGCAGAGGGCCTCCCGCGTGCCCTCCATGGCGGGTTTCTCCCCGGAGCCGTGGCCTGGGCACTAGGAAGGCCGGGCCTCCCCGACTCCCGGGAGGAGGGGCTAGCCCAGTTGCGCCCTGGCCCCCAAACCCTCTGGTGCCATCTGCCTGTCTCGGCACTTCTGACTCCACAGAGCCTTTCCTACATCTGGGCTGCCTGCCGTGGCAAAGTGCAGACGTGGGGTGAGGCCATGGTTTTGTCTTTCCAGGAAAAAATGAGCCCCTGGCCGAAGCAGCAGGCCCAGGCTGAGCCTTGAGCTTAAAGCCCAGTAGGTCTGTGGCCCTCAGGGCCAGAGCCATGCTTTCAAGGCAGGGAAGCGGCCTGCAAGCTGAGTGGGAGAGGGGGAGTGGAGGGAGACAGCTGAAGCCGAGTCCAGAAGGGCAGCGATGGAAGAGCTGCAGCTGGGTCAGAGCCTGGAGGGAGGGCGGGGCCTTCACTGAGGACCCCCCCCCCCCCCGAGGCCAGCCCTCGGCCCGGCGGTCGCGCATGCGCCCTTGGCCTGTGCGGTGTGTGTGGGGTTGAACCCAAGCCCGCAGGGCTCCCGGAGCGGCAAGAGAAAGAAGGGCCCATGGAGAGGTAGGCGAGGTGGGCAGGGGGCGCCACCTTACTCTCCTCAGCTCCCTGAGGGAGAGAGAGAGAGACAGAGACAGAGAGAGAGATCCCTGACCTCTGAGTCTCTGCCTCCACAGCTGGCTGGTGCCAACTCACGTGCCATCCCACTTCCTGCCATCACCCCCACGCCTGCCCCGGGGCCAGCCCCACCACAGACAGGCCGGTTGGTTCCTGCTCACCTCTGTGCAGTCCCTTCCCGACCTGACCCCAGTGCAGGGGATAAGCTTCAGACAAGTCTTTCCATGTCCCTCTGCATGACAATAGACTTCCTCCCCTCTCCCATTCCACAGGCCCACCCGGGACATCCACCTTTGTCATTAGCTCAGGAGAGGATGCAAGATGAGAATCTCTGCTATTGTGTGGGGAGACTCAATTTCCCGGGTTTCCCCCATGGACACATGTTCTTCAGCTGGGTCTGATTTTCTCCAGACAAGCTGTCTTGGGAAGGATTTGGCCAGCCCTAAGAACCTGAAGGGAAAGGGCGGAGGGGGGTTCTCTCTCTGCCCCCGACAGCCCCGAGCTGGGTCGGTCCCTCAGACCTGGCCAGGGGCATCCCATCCCCCGGCGCCCTTCCCCGGGGCATCCAAGGGCAGACTCGGCGCCAGCCCCACCACGCTCCCCACTGCCCGACCATCGTCCTCCCTCGGGGGGCCTGGGCAAGACAGGGACCCGGCTGTGGGAGGCCTCCAGATCTCAGGCCTGGCACACCGTTTACCAGGCTGCTTCCTCCTCTGACGGGGGCCCAGCACACGCCCCAGGAGACTTGGCAGCCGCCCCCAGGGCTCTATCCTCTGGAACTCGTCCCCTTGGAAGGGGCCTGGCCCAGGTGCCAGGTTCGGCTGGTCGGCCAGCCTCCTTTGGAGAAAGCAGGCAAGCGCCGAGCCAGGCTTGCAGTGGCCCTGGCGTGACACCTGCCACCTCAGGCAGAGGGCCTCCCGCGTGCCCTCCATGGCGGGTTTCTCCCCGAGCCGTGGCCTGGGCACTAGGAAGGCCGGGCCTCCCCGACTCCCGGGAGGAGGGGCTAGCCAGTTGCGCCCTGGCCCCCAAACCCTCTGGTGCCATCTGCCTGTCTCGGCACTTCTGACTCCACAGAGCCTTTCCTACATCTGGGCTGCCTGCCGTGGCAAAGTGCAGGCGTGGGGTGAGGCCATGGTTTTGTCTTTCCAGTAAAAAATGAGCCCCTGGCCGAAGCAGCAGGCCCAGGCAGAGCCTTGAGCTTAAAGCCCAGTAGGTCTGTGGCCCTCAGGGCCAGAGCCATGCTTTCAAGGCAGGGAAGCGGCCTGCAAGCTGAGTGGGAGTGTGGGAGGGGAGGGAGACAGCTGAAGCCAAGTCCAGAAGGGCGGCGATGGATGAGCTGCAGCTGGGTCAGAGCCTGGAGGGAGGGCGGGGCCTTCACTGAGGACCCCCCCCCCCCGAGGCCAGCCCTAGGCCCCGGCGGTCGCGCATGCGCCCTTGGCCTGTGCGGGTGTGTGGGGGGTTGAACCCAAGCCCGCAGGGCTCCTGGAGCGGCCAGAGAAAGAAGGGCCCATGGAGAGGTAGGCGAGGTGGGCAGGGGGCGCACCTTACTCTCCTCAGCTCCCTGAGGGAGAGAGAGAGAGACAGAGACAGAGAGAGAGATCCCTGACCTCTGAGTCTCTGCCTCCACCGCTGGCTGGTGCCAACTCACGCGCCATCCCACTTCCAGCCATCACCCCCACGCCTGCCCCGGGGCCAGCCCCACCACAGACAGGCCGGTTGGTTCCTGCTCACCTCTGTGCCGTCCCTTCCCGACCTGACCCCAGTGCAGGGGATAAGCTTCAGACAAGTCTTTCCATGTCCCTCTGCATGACAATAGACTTCCTCCCCTCTCCCATTCCACAGGCCCACCCGGGACATCCACCTTTGTCATTAGCTCAGGAGAGGATGCAAGATGAGAATCTCTGCTATTGTGTGGGGAGACTCAGTTTCCCGGGTTTCCCCCATGGACACATGTTCTTCAGCTGGGTCTGATTTTCTCCAGACAAGCTGTCTTGGGAAGGATTTGGCCAGCCCTAAGAACCTGAAGGGAAAGGGCGGAGGGGGGTTCTCTCTCTGCCCCCGACAAGCCCCGAGCTGGGTCGGTCCCTCAGACCTGGCCAGGGGCATCCCATCCCCCGGCGCCCTTCCCGGGGCATCCAAGGGCAGGCTCGGCGCCAGCCCCACCCCGCTCGCCACTGCCCCGACCATCATCCTCCCTCGGGGGGCCTGGGCAAGACAGGGACCCGGCTGTGGGGAGGCCTCCAGATCTCAGGCCTGGCACACCGTTTACCAGGCTGCTTCCTCCTCTGACGGGGGCCCAGCACACGCCCCAGGAGACCTTGGCAGCCGCCCCCAGGGCTCTATCCTCTGGAACTCGTCCCCTTGGAAGGGGCCTGGCCCAGGTGCCAGGTTCGGCTGGTCGGCCAGCCTCCTTTGGAGAAAGCAGGCAAGCCGAGCCAGGCTTGCAGTGGCCCTGGCGTGACACCTGCCACCTCAGGCAGAGGGCCTCCCGCGTGCCCTCCATGGCGGGTTTCTCCACGGAGCCGTGGGCCTGGGCACTAGGAAGGCCGGGCCTCCCTGACTCCCGGGAGGAGGGGCTAGCCCAGTTGCGCCCTGGCCCCCAAACCCTCTGGTGCCATCTGCCTGTCTCGGCACTTCTGACTCCACAGAGCCTTTCGTACATCTGGGCTGCCTGCCGTGGCAAAGTGCAGGCGTGGGGTGAGGCCATGGTTTTGTCTTTCCAGGAAAAAATGAGCCCCTGGCCGAAGCAGCAGGCCCAGGCAGAGCCTTGAGCTTAAAGCCCAGTAGGTCTGTGGCCCTCAGGGCCAGAGCCATGCTTTCAAGGCAGGGAAGCGGCCTGCAAGCTGAGTGGGAGTGGGGGAGGGGAGTGAGACAGCTGAAGCCGAGTCCAGAAGGGCGGCGATGGAAGAGCTGCAGCTGGGTCAGAGCCTGGAGGGTGGGCGGGGCCTTCACTGAGGACCCCCCCCCCCCGAGGACAGCCCTAGGCCCCGGCGGTCGCGCATGCGCCCTTGGCCTGTGCGGTGTGTGGGGGGGTTGAACCCAAGCTCCCGGAGCGGCCAGAGAAAGAAGGGCCCATGGAGAGGTAGGCGAGGTGGGCAGGGGGCGCCACCTTACTCTCCTCAGCTCCCTGAGGGAGAGAGAGAGAGACAGAGACAGAGAGAAAGATCCTGACCTCTGAGTCTCTGCCTCCACCGCTGGCTGGTGCCAACTCACGCGCCATCCCACTTCCAGCCATCACCCCCACGCCTGCCCCGGGGCCAGCCCCACCACAGACAGGCCGGTTGGTTCCTGCTCACCTCTGTGCCGTCCCTTCCCGACCTGACCCCAGTGCAGGGGATAAGCTTCAGACAAGTCTTTCCATGTCCCTCTGCATGACAATAGACTTCCTCCCCTCTCCCATTCCACAGGCCACCCGGGACATCCACCTTTGTCATTAGCTCAGGAGAGGATGCAAGATGAGAATCTCTGCTATTGTGTGGGGAGACTCAGTTTCCCGGGTTTCCCCCATGGACACATGTTCTTCAGCTGGGTCTGATTTTCTCCAGACAAGCTGTCTTGGGAAGGATTTGGCCAGCCCTAAGAACCTGAAGGGAAAGGGCGGAGGGGGGTTCTCTCTCTGCCCCCGACAGCCCCGAGCTGGGTCGGTCCCTCAGACCTGGCCAGGGGCAGCCATCCCCCGGCGCCCTTCCCCGGGGCATCCAAGGGCAGGCTCGGCGCCAGCCCCACCCCGCTCGCCACTGCCCGACCATCGTCCTCCCTCGGGGGGCCTGGGCAGGACAGGGACCCGGCTGTGGGAGGCCTCCAGATCTCAGGCCTGGCACACCGTTTACCAGGCTGCTTCCTCCTCTGACGGGGGGCCCAGCACACGCCCCAGGAGACTTGGCAGCCGCCCCCAGGGCTCTATCCTCTGGAACTCGTCCCCTTGGAAGGGGCCTGGCCCAGGTGCCAGGTTCGGCTGGTCGGCCAGCCTCCTTTGGAGAAAGCAGGCAAGCCGAGCCAGGCTTGCAGTGGCCCTGGCGTGACACCTGCCACCTCAGGCAGAGGGCCTCCCGCGTGCCCTCCATGGCGGGTTTCTCTCCGGAGCTGTGGCCTGGGCACTAGGAAGGCCGGGCCTCCCCGACTCCCGGGAGGAGGGGCTAGCCCAGTTGCGCCCTGGCCCCCAAACCCTCTGGTGCCATCTGCCTGTCTCGGCACTTCTGACTCCACAGAGCCTTTCCTACATCTGGGCTGCCTGCCGTGGCAAAGTGCAGGCGTGGGGTGAGGCCATGGTTTTGTCTTTCCAGGAAAAAATGAGCCCCTGGCCGAAGCAGCAGGCCCAGGCAGAGCCTTGAGCTTAAAGTCCAGTAGGTCTGTGGCCCTCAGGGCCAGAGCCATGCTTTCAAGGCAGGGAAGCGGCCTGCAAGCTGAGTGGGAGTGGGGGAGGGGAGGGAGACAGCTGAAGCCGAGTCCAGAACGGCGGCGATGGAAGAGCTGCAGCTGGGTCAGAGCCTGGAGGGAGGGCGGGGCCTTCACTGAGGACCCCCCCCCCGCGAGGCCAGCCCAAGGCCCCGGAGGTCGCGCATGCGCCCTTGGCCTGTGCGGTGTGTGGGGGGTTGAACCCAAGCCCGCAGGGCTCCCGGAGCGGCCAGAGAAAGAAGGGCCCATGGAGAGGTAGGCGAGGTGGGCAGGGGGCGCCACCTTACTCTCCTCAGCTCCCTGAGGGAGAGAGAGAGAGACAGAGACAGAGAGAGAGATCCCTGACCTCTGAGTCTCTGTCTCCACCGCTGGCTGGTGCCAACTCACGCGCCATCCCACTTCCAGCCATCACCCCCACGCCTGCCCCGGGGCCAGCCCCACCACAGACAGGCCGGTTGGTTCCTGCTCACCTCTGTGCAGTCCCTTCCCGACCTGACCCCAGTGCAGGGGATAAGCTTCAGACAAGTCTTTCCATGTCCCTCTGCATGACAATAGACTTCCTCCCCTCTCCCATTCCACAGGCCCACCCGGGACATCCACCTTTGTCATTAGCTCAGGAGAGGATGCAAGATGAGAATCTCTGCTATTGTGTGGGGAGACTCAGTTTCCCGGGTTTCCCCCATGGACACATGTTCTTCAGCTGGGTCTGATTTTCTCCAGACAAGCTGTCTTGGGAAGGATTTGGCCAGCCCTAAGAACCTGAAGGGAAAGGGCGGAGGGGGGTTCTCTCTCTGCCCCCGACAGCCCCGAGCTGGGTCGGTCCCTCAGACCTGGCCAGGGGCAGCCCATCCCCCGGCGCCCTTCCCCGGGGCATCCAAGGGCAGGCTCGGCGCCAGCCCCACCCCGCTCGCCACTGCCCGACCATCGTCCTCCCTCGGGGGGCCTGGGCAGGACAGGGACCTGGCTGTGGGAGGCCTCCAGATCTCAGGCCTGGCACACCGTTTACCAGGCTGCTTCCTCCTCTGACGGGGGGCCCAGCACACGCCCCAGGAGACTTGGCAGCCGCCCCCAGGGCTCTATCCTCTGGAACTCGTCCCCTTGGAAGGGGCCTGGCCCAGGTGCCAGGTTCGGCTGGTCGGCCAGCCTCCTTTGGAGAAAGCAGGCAAGCCGAGCCAGGCTTGCAGTGGCCCTGGCGTGACACCTGCCACCTCAGGCAGAGGGCCTCCCGCGTGCCCTCCATGGCGGGTTTCTCCCCGGAGCCGTGGCCTGGGCACTAGGAAGGCCGGGCCTCCCCGACTCCCGGGAGGAGGGGCTAGCCCAGTTGCGCCCTGGCCCCCAAACCCTCTGGTGCCATCTGCCTGTCTCGGCACTTCTGACTCCACAGAGCCTTTCCTACATCTGGGCTGCCTGCCGTGGCAAAGTGCAGACGGTGGGGTGAGGCCATGGTTTTGTCTTTCCAGGAAAAAATGAGCCCCTGGCCGAAGCAGCAGGCCCAGGCTGAGCCTTGAGCTTAAAGCCCAGTAGGTCTGTGGCCCTCAGGGCCAGAGCCATGCTTTCAAGGCAGGGAAGCGGCCTGCAAGCTGAGTGGGAGAGGGGGAGTGGAGGGAGACAGCTGAAGCCGAGTCCAGAAGGGCAGCGATGGAAGAGCTGCAGCTGGGTCAGAGCCTGGAGGGAGGGCGGGGCCTTCACTGAGGACCCCCCCCCCCCCGAGGCCAGCCCTCGGCCCGGCGGTCGCGCATGCGCCCTTGGCCTGTGCGGTGTGTGTGGGGTTGAACCCAAGCCCGCAGGGCTCCCGGAGCGGCAAGAGAAAGAAGGGCCCATGGAGAGGTAGGCGAGGTGGGCAGGGGGCGCACCTTACTCTCCTCAGCTCCCTGAGGGAGAGAGAGAGAGACAGAGACAGAGAGAGAGATCCCTGACCTCTGAGTCTCTGCCTCCACAGCTGGCTGGTGCCAACTCACGTGCCATCCCACTTACTGCCATCACCCCCACGCCTGCCCCGGGGCCAGCCCCACCACAGACAGGCCGGTTGGTTCCTGCTCACCTCTGTGCAGTCCCTTCCCGACCTGACCCCAGTGCAGGGGATAAGCTTCAGACAAGTCTTTCCATGTCCCTCTGCATGACAATAGACTTCCTCCCCTCTCCCATTCCACAGGCCCACCCGGGACATCCACCTTTGTCATTAGCTCAGGAGAGGATGCAAGATGAGAATCTCTGCTATTGTGTGGGGAGACTCAGTTTCCCGGGTTTCCCCCATGGACACATGTTCTTCAGCTGGGTCTGATTTTCTCCAGACAAGCTGTCTTGGGAAGGATTTGGCCAGCCCTAAGAACCTGAAGGGAAAGGGCGGAGGGGGGTTCTCTCTCTGCCCCCGACAGCCCCGAGCTGGGTCGGTCCCTCAGACCTGGCCAGGGGCATCCCATCGCCCGGCGCCCTTCCCCGGGGCATCCAAGGGCAGGCTCGGCGCCAGCCCCACCCCGCTCGCCACTGCCCGACCATCGTCCTCCCTCGGGGGGGCCTGGGCAAGACAGGGACCCGGCTGTGGGAGGCCTCCAGATCTCAGGACTGGCACACCGTTTACCAGGCTGCTTCCTCCTCTGACGGGGGCCCAGCACACGCCCCAGGAGACTTGGCAGCCGCCCCCAGGGCTCTATCCTCTGGAACTCGTCCCCTTGGAAGGGGCCTGGCCCAGGTGCCAGGTTCGGCTGGTCGGCCAGCCTCCTTTGGAGAAAGCAGGCAAGCCGAGCCAGGCTTGCAGTGGCCCTGGCGTGACACCTGCCACCTCAGGCAGAGGGCCTCCCGCGTGCCCTCCATGGCGGGTTTCTCCCCGAGCCGTGGCCTGGGCACTAGGAAGGCCGGGCCTCCCTGACTCCCGGGAGGAGGGGCTAGCCCAGTTGCGCCCTGGCCCCCAAACCCTCTGGTGCCATCTGCCTGTCTCGGCACTTCTGACTCCACAGAGCCTTTCGTACATCTGGGCTGCCTGCCGTGGCAAAGTGCAGGCGTGGGGTGAGGCCATGGTTTTGTCTTTCCAGGAAAAAATGAGCCCCTGGCCGAAGCAGCAGGCCCAGGCAGAGCCTTGAGCTTAAAGCCCAGTAGGTCTGTGGCCCTCAGGGCCAGAGCCATGCTTTCAAGGCAGGGAAGCGGCCTGCAAGCTGAGTGGGAGTGGGGGAGGGGAGGTGAGACAGCTGAAGCCGAGTCCAGAAGGGCGGCGATGGAAGAGCTGCAGCTGGGTCAGAGCCTGGAGGGTGGGCGGGGCCTTCACTGAGGACCCCCCCCCCGAGGCCAGCCCTAGGCCCCGGCGGTCGCGCATGCGCCCTTGGCCTGTGCGGTGTGTGGGGGGTTGAACCCAAGCTCCCGGAGCGGCCAGAGAAAGAAGGGCCCATGGAGAGGTAGGCGAGGTGGGCAGGGGGCGCCACCTTACTCTCCTCAGCTCCCTGAGGGAGAGAGAGAGAGACAGAGACAGAGAGAAAGATCCCTGACCTCTGAGTCTCTGCCTCCACCGCTGGCTGGTGCCAACTCACGCGCCATCCCACTTCCAGCCATCACCCCCACGCCTGCCCCGGGGCCAGCCCCACCACAGACAGGCCGGTTGGTTCCTGCTCACCTCTGTGCCGTCCCTTCCCGACCTGACCCCAGTGCAGGGGATAAGCTTCAGACAAGTCTTTCCATGTCCCTTCTGCATGACAATAGACTTCCTCCCCTCTCCCATTCCACAGGCCCACCCGGGACATCCACCTTTGTCATTAGCTCAGGAGAGGATGCAAGATGAGAATCTCTGCTATTGTGTGGGGAGACTCAGTTTCCCGGGTTTCCCCCCATGGACACATGTTCTTCAGCTGGGTCTGATTTTCTCCAGACAAGCTGTCTTGGGAAGGATTTGGCCAGCCCTAAGAACCTGAAGGGAAAGGGCGGAGGGGGGTTCTCTCTCTGCCCCCGACAGCCCCGAGCTGGGTCGGTCCCTCAGACCTGGCCAGGGGCAGCCCATCCCCCGGCGCCCTTCCCCGGGGCATCCAAGGGCAGGCTCGGCGCCAGCCCCACCCCGCTCGCCACTGCCCGACCATCGTCCTCCCTCGGGGGGCCTGGGCAGGACAGGGACCCGGCTGTGGGAGGCCTCCAGATCTCAGGCCTGGCACACCGTTTACCAGGCTGCTTCCTCCTCTGACGGGGGCCCAGCACACGCCCCAGGAGACTTGGCAGCCGCCCCCAGGGCTCTATCCTCTGGAACTCGTCCCCTTGGAAGGGGCCTGGCCCAGGTGCCAGGTTCGGCTGGTCGGCCAGCCTCCTTTGGAGAAAGCAGGCAAGCCGAGCCAGGCTTGCAGTGGCCCTGGCGTGACACCTGCCACCTCAGGCAGAGGGCCTCCCGCGTGCCCTCCATGGCGGGTTTCTCCCCGGAGCCGTGGCCTGGGCACTAGGAAGGCCGGGCCTCCCTGACTCCCGGGAGGAGGGGCTAGCCCAGTTGCGCCCTGGCCCCCAAACCCTCTGGTGCCATCTGCCTGTCTCGGCACTTCTGACTCCACAGAGCCTTTCGTACATCTGGGCTGCCTGCCGTGGCAAAGTGCAGGCGTGGGGTGAGGCCATGGTTTTGTCTTTCCAGGAAAAAATGAGCCCCTGGCCGAAGCAGCAGGCCCAGGCAGAGCCTTGAGCTTAAAGCCCAGTAGGTCTGTGGCCCTCAGGGCCAGAGCCATGCTTTCAAGGCAGGGAAGCGGCCTGCAAGCTGAGTGGGAGTGGGGGAGGGGAGTGAGACAGCTGAAGCCGAGTCCAGAAGGGCGGCGATGGAAGAGCTGCAGCTGGGTCAGAGCCTGGAGGGTGGGCGGGGCCTTCACTGAGGACCCCCCCCCCCCGAGGCCAGCCCTAGGCCCCGGCGGTCGCGCATGCGCCCTTGGCCTGTGCGGTGTGTGGGGGGTTGAACCCAAGCTCCCGGAGCGGCCAGAGAAAGAAGGGCCCATGGAGAGGTAGGCGAGGTGGGCAGGGGGCGCCACCTTACTCTCCTCAGCTCCCTGAGGGAGAGAGAGAGAGACAGAGACAGAGAGAAAGATCCCTGACCTCTGAGTCTCTGCCTCCACCGCTGGCTGGTGCCAACTCACGCGCCATCCCACTTCCAGCCATCACCCCCACGCCTGCCCCGGGGCCAGCCCCACCACAGACAGGCCGGTTGGTTCCTGCTCACCTCTGTGCCGTCCCTTCCCGACCTGACCCCAGTGCAGGGGATAAGCTTCAGACAAGTCTTTCCATGTCCCTCTGCATGACAATAGACTTCCTCCCCTCTCCCATTCCACAGGCCCACCCGGGACATCCACCTTTGTCATTAGCTCAGGAGAGGATGCAAGATGAGAATCTCTGCTATTGTGTGGGGAGACTCAGTTTCCCGGGTTTCCCCCATGGACACATGTTCTTCAGCTGGGTCTGATTTTCTCCAGACAAGCTGTCTTGGGAAGGATTTGGCCAGCCCTAAGAACCTGAAGGGAAAGGGCGGAGGGGGGTTCTCTCTCTGCCCCCGACAGCCCCGAGCTGGGTCGGTCCCTCAGACCTGGCCAGGGGCAGCCCATCCCCCGGCGCCCTTCCCCGGGGCATCCAAGGGCAGGCTCGGCGCCAGCCCCACCCCGCTCGCCACTGCCCGACCATCGTCCTCCCTCGGGGGGCCTGGGCAGGACAGGGACCCGGCTGTGGGAGGCCTCCAGATCTCAGGCCTGGCACACCGTTTACCAGGCTGCTTCCTCCTCTGACGGGGGCCCAGCACACGCCCCAGGAGACTTGGCAGCCGCCCCCAGGGCTCTATCCTCTGGAACTCGTCCCCTTGGAAGGGGCCTGGCCCAGGTGCCAGGTTCGGCTGGTCGGCCAGCCTCCTTTGGAGAAAGCAGGCAAGCCGAGCCAGGCTTGCAGTGGCCCTGGCGTGACACCTGCCACCTCAGGCAGAGGGCCTCCCGCGTGCCCTCCATGGCGGGTTTCTCCCCGGAGCTGTGGCCTGGGCACTAGGAAGGCCGGGCCTCCCCGACTCCCGGGAGGAGGGGCTAGCCCAGTTGCGCCCTGGCCCCCAAACCCTCTGGTGCCATCTGCCTGTCTCGGCACTTCTGACTCCACAGAGCCTTTCCTACATCTGGGCTGCCTGCCGTGGCAAAGTGCAGGCGTGGGGTGAGGACATGGTTTTGTCTTTCCAGGAAAAAATGAGCCCCTGGCCGAAGCAGCAGGCCCAGGCAGAGCCTTGAGCTTAAAGCCCAGTAGGTCTGTGGCCCTCAGGGCCAGAGCCATGCTTTCAAGGCAGGGAAGCGGCCTGCAAGCTGAGTGGGAGTGGGGGAGGGGAGGGAGACAGCTGAAGCCGAGTCCAGAACGGCGGCGATGGAAGAGCTGCAGCTGGGTCAGAGCCTGGAGGGAGGGCGGGGCCTTCACTGAGGACCCCCCCCCCGCGAGGCAAGCCCAAGGCCCCGGAGGTCGCGCATGCGCCCTTGGCCTGTGCGGTGTGTGGGGGGTTGAACCCAAGCCCGCAGGGCTCCCGGAGCGGCCAGAGAAAGAAGGGCCCATGGAGAGGTAGGCGAGGTGGGCAGGGGGCGCCACCTTACTCTCCTCAGCTCCCTGAGGGAGAGAGAGAGAGACAGAGACAGAGAGAGAGATCCCTGACCTCTGAGTCTCTGTCTCCACCGCTGGCTGGTGCCAACTCACGCGCCATCCCACTTCCAGCCATCACCCCCACGCCTGCCCCGGGGCCAGCCCCACCACAGACAGGCCGGTTGGTTCCTGCTCACCTCTGTGCAGTCCCTTCCCGACCTGACCCCAGTGCAGGGGATAAGCTTCAGACAAGTCTTTCCATGTCCCTCTGCATGACAATAGACTTCCTCCCCTCTCCCATTCCACAGGCCCACCCGGGACATCCACCTTTGTCATTAGCTCAGGAGAGGATGCAAGATGAGAATCTCTGCTATTGTGTGGGGAGACTCAGTTTCCCGGGTTTCCCCCATGGACACATGTTCTTCAGCTGGGTCTGATTTTCTCCAGACAAGCTGTCTTGGGAAGGATTTGGCCAGCCCTAAGAACCTGAAGGGAAAGGGCGGAGGGGGGTTCTCTCTCTGCCCCCGACAGCCCCGAGCTGGGTCGGTCCCTCAGACCTGGCCAGGGGCAGCCCATCCCCCGGCGCCCTTCCCCGGGGCATCCAAGGGCAGGCTCGGCGCCAGCCCCACCCCGCTCGCCACTGCCCGACCATCGTCCTCCCTCGGGGGGCCTGGGCAGGACAGGGACCCGGCTGTGGGAGGCCTCCAGATCTCAGGCCTGGCACACCGTTTACCAGGCTGCTTCCTCCTCTGACGGGGGCCCAGCACACGCCCCAGGAGACTTGGCAGCCGCCCCCAGGGCTCTATCCTCTGGAACTCGTCCCCTTGGAAGGGGCCTGGCCCAGGTGCCAGGTTCGGCTGGTCGGCCAGCCTCCTTTGGAGAAAGCAGGCAAGCCGAGCCAGGCTTGCAGTGGCCCTGGCGTGACACCTGCCACCTCAGGCAGAGGGCCTCCCGCGTGCCCTCCATGGCGGGTTTCTCCCCGGAGCCGTGGCCTGGGCACTAGGAAGGCCGGGCCTCCCCGACTCCCGGGAGGAGGGGCTAGCCCAGTTGCGCCCTGGCCCCCAAACCCTCTGGTGCCATCTGCCTGTCTCGGCACTTCTGACTCCACAGAGCCTTTCCTACATCTGGGCTGCCTGCCGTGGCAAAGTGCAGACGTGGGGTGAGGCCATGGTTTTGTCTTTCCAGGAAAAAATGAGCCCCTGGCCGAAGCAGCAGGCCCAGGCTGAGCCTTGAGCTTAAAGCCCAGTAGGTCTGTGGCCCTCAGGGCCAGAGCCATGCTTTCAAGGCAGGGAAGCGGCCTGCAAGCTGAGTGGGAGAGGGGGAGTGGAGGGAGACAGCTGAAGCCGAGTCCAGAAGGGCAGCGATGGAAGAGCTGCAGCTGGGTCAGAGCCTGGAGGGAGGGCGGGGCCTTCACTGAGGACCCCCCCCCCCGAGGCCAGCCCTCGGCCCGGCGGTCGCGCATGCGCCCTTGGCCTGTGCGGTGTGTGTGGGGTTGAACCCAAGCCCGCAGGGCTCCCGGAGCGGCAAGAGAAAGAAGGGCCCATGGAGAGGTAGGCGAGGTGGGCAGGGGGCGCCACCTTACTCTCCTCAGCTCCCTGAGGGAGAGAGAGAGAGACAGAGACAGAGAGAGAGATCCCTGACCTCTGAGTCTCTGCCTCCACAGCTGGCTGGTGCCAACTCACGTGCCATCCCACTTCCTGCCATCACCCCCACGCCTGCCCCGGGGCCAGCCCCACCACAGACAGGCCGGTTGGTTCCTGCTCACCTCTGTGCAGTCCCTTCCCGACCTGACCCCAGTGCAGGGGATAAGCTTCAGACAAGTCTTTCCATGTCCCTCTGCATGACAATAGACTTCCTCCCCTCTCCCATTCCACAGGCCCACCCGGGACATCCACCTTTGTCATTAGCTCAGGAGAGGATGCAAGATGAGAATCTCTGCTATTGTGTGGGGAGACTCAGTTTCCCGGGTTTCCCCCATGGACACATGTTCTTCAGCTGGGTCTGATTTTCTCCAGACAAGCTGTCTTGGGAAGGATTTGGCCAGCCCTAAGAACCTGAAGGGAAAGGGCGGAGGGGGGTTCTCTCTCTGCCCCCGACAGCCCCGAGCTGGGTCGGTCCCTCAGACCTGGCCAGGGGCATCCCATCCCCCGGCGCCCTTCCCCGGGGCATCCAAGGGCAGGCTCGGCGCCAGCCCCACCCCGCTCGCCACTGCCCGACCATCGTCCTCCCTCGGGGGGCCTGGGCAAGACAGGGACCCGGCTGTGGGAGGCCTCCAGATCTCAGGCCTGGCACACCGTTTACCAGGCTGCTTCCTCCTCTGACGGGGGCCCAGCACACGCCCCAGGAGACTTGGCAGCCGCCCCCAGGGCTCTATCCTCTGGAACTCGTCCCCTTGGAAGGGGCCTGGCCCAGGTGCCAGGTTCGGCTGGTCGGCCAGCCTCCTTTGGAGAAAGCAGGCAAGCCGAGCCAGGCTTGCAGTGGCCCTGGCGTGACACCTGCCACCTCAGGCAGAGGGCCTCCCGCGTGCCCTCCATGGCGGGTTTCTCCCCGGAGCCGTGGCCTGGGCACTAGGAAGGCCGGGCCTCCCTGACTCCCGGGAGGAGGGGCTAGCCCAGTTGCGCCCTGGCCCCCAAACCCTCTGGTGCCATCTGCCTGTCTCGGCACTTCTGACTCCACAGAGCCTTTCGTACATCTGGGCTGCCTGCCGTGGCAAAGTGCAGGCGTGGGGTGAGGCCATGGTTTTGTCTTTCCAGGAAAAAATGAGCCCCTGGCCGAAGCAGCAGGCCCAGGCAGAGCCTTGAGCTTAAAGCCCAGTAGGTCTGTGGCCCTCAGGGCCAGAGCCATGCTTTCAAGGCAGGGAAGCGGCCTGCAAGCTGAGTGGGAGTGGGGGAGGGGAGTGAGACAGCTGAAGCCGAGTCCAGAAGGGCGGCGATGGAAGAGCTGCAGCTGGGTCAGAGCCTGGAGGGTGGGCGGGGCCTTCACTGAGGACCCCCCCCCCGAGGCCAGCCCTAGGCCCCGGCGGTCGCGCATGCGCCCTTGGCCTGTGCGGTGTGTGGGGGGTTGAACCCAAGCTCCCGGAGCGGCCAGAGAAAGAAGGGCCCATGGAGAGGTAGGCGAGGTGGGCAGGGGGCGCCACCTTACTCTCCTCAGCTCCCTGAGGGAGAGAGAGAGAGACAGAGACAGAGAGAGAGATCCCTGACCTCTGAGTCTCTGCCTCCACCGCTGGCTGGTGCCAACTCACGCGCCATCCCACTTCCAGCCATCACCCCCACGCCTGCCCCGGGGCCAGCCCCACCACAGACAGGCCGGTTGGTTCCTGCTCACCTCTGTGCAGTCCCTTCCCGACCTGACCCCAGTGCAGGGGATAAGCTTCAGACAAGTCTTTCCATGTCCCTCTGCATGACAATAGACTTCCTCCCCTCTCCCATTCCACAGGCCCACCTGGGACATCCACCTTTGTCATTAGCTCAGGAGAGGATGCAAGATGAGAATCTCTGCTATTGTGTGGGGAGACTCAGTTTCCCGGGTTTCCCCCATGGACACATGTTCTTCAGCTGGGTCTGATTTTCTCCAGACAAGCTGTCTTGGGAAGGATTTGGCCAGCCCTAAGAACCTGAAGGGAAAGGGCGGAGGGGGGTTCTCTCTCTGCCCCCGACAGCCCCGAGCTGGGTCGGTCCCTCAGACCTGGCCAGGGGCATCCCATCCCCCGGAGCCCTTCCCCGGGGCATCCAAGGGCAGGCTCGGCGCCAGCCCCACCCCGCTCGCCACTGCCCGACCATCGTCCTCCCTCGGGGGGCCTGGGCAAGACAGTGACCCGGCTGTGGGAGGCCTCCAGATCTCAGGCCTGGCACACCGTTTACCAGGCTGCTTCCTCCTCTGACGGGGGGCCAGCACACGCCCCAGGAGACTTGGCAGCCGCCCCCAGGGCTCTATCCTCTGGAACTCGTCCCCTTGGAAGGGGCCTGGCCCAGGTGCCAGGTTCGGCTGGTCGGCCAGCCTCCTTTGGAGAAAGCAGGCAAGCCGAGCCAGGCTTGCAGTGGCCCTGGCGTGACACCTGCCACCTCAGGCAGAGGGCCTCCCGCGTGCCCTCCATGGCGGGTTTCTCCCCGGAGCCGTGGCCTGGGCACTAGGAAGGCCGGGCCTCCCTGACTCCCGGGAGGAGGGTCTAGCCCAGTTGCGCCCTGGCCCCCAAACCCTCTGGTGCCATCTGCCTGTCTCGGCACTTCTGACTCCACAGAGCCTTTCGTACATCTGGGCTGCCTGCCGTGGCAAAGTGCAGGCGTGGGGTGAGGCCATGGTTTTGTCTTTCCAGGAAAAAATGAGCCCCTGGCCGAAGCAGCAGGCCCAGGCAGAGCCTTGAGCTTAAAGCCCAGTAGGTCTGTGGCCCTCAGGGCCAGAGCCATGCTTTCAAGGCAGGGAAGCGGCCTGCAAGCTGAGTGGGAGTGGGGGAGGGGAGTGAGACAGCTGAAGCCGAGTCCAGAAGGGCGGCGATGGAAGAGCTGCAGCTGGGTCAGAGCCTGGAGGGTGGGCGGGGCCTTCACTGAGGACCCCCCCCCCCCCCCGAGGCCAGCCCTAGGCCCCGGCGGTCGCGCATGCGCCCTTGGCCTGTGCGGTGTGTGGGGGGTTGAACCCAAGCTCCCGGAGCGGCCAGAGAAACAAGGGCCCATGGAGAGGTAGGCGAGGTGGGCAGGGGGCGCCACCTTACTCTCCTCAGCTCCCTGAGGGAGAGAGAGAGAGACAGAGACAGAGAGAAAGATCCCTGACCTCTGAGTCTCTGCCTCCACCGCTGGCTGGTGCCAACTCACGCGCCATCCCACTTCCAGCCATCACCCCCACGCCTGCCCCGGGGCCAGCCCCACCACAGACAGGCCGGTTGGTTCCTGCTCACCTCTGTGCAGTCCCTTCCCGACCTGACCCCAGTGCAGGGGATAAGCTTCAGACAAGTCTTTCCATGTCCCTCTGCATGACAATAGACTTCCTCCCCTCTCCCATTCCACAGGCCCACCCGGGACATCCACCTTTGTCATTAGCTCAGGAGAGGATGCAAGATGAGAATCTCTGCTATTGTGTGGGGAGACTCAGTTTCCCGGGTTTCCCCCATGGACACATGTTCTTCAGCTGGGTCTGATTTTCTCCAGACAAGCTGTCTTGGGAAGGATTTGGCCAGCCCTAAGAACCTGAAGGGAAAGGGCGGAGGGGGGTTCTCTCTCTGCCCCCGACAGCCCCGAGCTGGGTCGGTCCCTCAGACCTGGCCAGGGGCAGCCCATCCCCCGGCGCCCTTCCCCGGGGCATCCAAGGGCAGGCTCGGCGCCAGCACCACCCCGCTCGCCACTGCCCGACCATCGTCCTCCCTCGGGGGGCCTGGGCAGGACAGGGACCCGGCTGTGGGAGGCCTCCAGATCTCAGGCCTGGCACACCGTTTACCAGGCTGCTTCCTCCTCTGACGGGGGCCCAGCACACGCCCCAGGAGACTTGGCAGCCGCCCCCAGGGCTCTATCCTCTGGAACTCGTCCCCTTGGAAGGGGCCTGGCCCAGGTGCCAGGTTCGGCTGGTCGGCCAGCCTCCTTTGGAGAAAGCAGGCAAGCCGAGCCAGGCTTGCAGTGGCCCTGGCGTGACACCTGCCACCTCAGGCAGAGGGCCTCCCGCGTGCCCTCCATGGCGGGTTTCTCCCCGGAGCCGTGGCCTGGGCACTAGGAAGGCCGGGCCTCCCCGACTCCCGGGAGGAGGGGCTAGCCCAGTTGCGCCCTGGCCCCCAAACCCTCTGGTGCCATCTGCCTGTCTCGGCACTTCTGACTCCACAGAGCCTTTCCTACATCTGGGCTGCCTGCCGTGGCAAAGTGCAGGCGTGGGGTGAGGCCATGGTTTTGTCTTTCCAGGAAAAAATGAGCCCCTGGCCGAAGCAGCAGGCCCAGGCAGAGCCTTGAGCTTAAAGTCCAGTAGGTCTGTGGCCCTCAGGGCCAGAGCCATGCTTTCAAGGCAGGGAAGCGGCCTGCAAGCTGAGTGGGAGTGGGGGAGGTGAGGGAGACAGCTGAAGCCAAGTCCAGAACGGCGGCGATGGAAGAGCTGCAGCTGGGTCAGAGCCTGGAGGGAGGGCGGGGCCTTCATTGAGGACCCCCCCCCCCCCCGAGGCCAGCCCAAGGCCCCGGCGGTCGCGCATGCGCCCTTGGCCTGTGCGGTGTGTGGGGGGTTGAACCCAAGCCCGCAGGGCTCCCGGAGCGGCCAGAGAAAGAAGGGCCCATGGAGAGGTAGGCGAGGTGGGCAGGGGGCGCCACCTTACTCTCCTCAGCTCCCTGAGGGAGAGAGAGAGAGACAGAGACAGAGAGAGAGATCCCTGACCTCTGAGTCTCTGCCTCCACCGCTGGCTGGTGCCAACTCACGCGCCATCCCACTTCCAGCCATCACCCCCACGCCTGCCCCGGGGCCAGCCCCACTACAGACAGGCCGGTTGGTTCCTGCTCACCTCTGTGCCGTCCCTTCCCGACCTGACCCCAGTGCAGGGGATAAGCTTCAGACAAGTCTTTCCATGTCCCTCTGCATGACAATAGACTTCCTCCCCTCTCCCATTCCACAGGCCCACCCGGGACATCCACCTTTGTCATTAGCTCAGGAGAGGATGCAAGATGAGAATCTCTGCTATTGTGTGGGGAGACTCAGTTTCCCGGGTTTCCCCCATGGACACATGTTCTTCAGCTGGGTCTGATTTTCTCCAGACAAGCTGTCTTGGGAAGGATTTGGCCAGCCCTAAGAACCTGAAGGGAAAGGGCGGAGGGGGGTTCTCTCTCTGCCCCCGACAGCCCCGAGCTGGGTTGGTCCCTCAGACCTGGCCAGGGGCAGCCCATCCCCCGGCGCCCTTCCCCGGGGCATCCAAGGGCAGGCTCGGCTCCAGCCCCACCCCGCTCGCCACTGCCCGACCATCGTCCTCCCTCGGGGGGCCTGGGCAGGACAGGGACCCGGCTGTGGGAGGCCTCCAGATCTCAGGCCTGGCACACCGTTTACCAGGCTGCTTCCTCCTCTGACGGGGGCCCAGCACACGCCCCAGGAGACTTGGCAGCCGCCCCCAGGGCTCTATCCTCTGGAACTCGTCCCATTGGAAGGGGCCTGGCCCAGGTGCCAGGTTCGGCTGGTCGGCCAGCCTCCTTTGGAGAAAGCAGGCAAGCCGAGCCAGGCTTGCAGTGGCCCTGGCGTGACACCTGCCACCTCAGGCAGAGGGTCTCCCGCGTGCCCTCCATGGCGGGTTTCTCCCCGGAGCTGTGGCCTGGGCACTAGGAAGGCCGGGCCTCCCCGACTCCCGGGAGGAGGGGCTAGCCCAGTTGCGCCCTGGCCCCCAAACCCTCTGGTGCCATCTGCCTGTCTCGGCACTTCTGACTCCACAGAGCCTTTCCTACATCTGGGCTGCCTGCCGTGGCAAAGTGCAGGCGTGGGGTGAGGCCATGGTTTTGTCTTTCCAGGAAAAAATGAGCCCCTGGCCGAAGCAGCAGGCCCAGGCAGAGCCTTGAGCTTAAAGCCCAGTAGGTCTGTGGCCCTCAGGGCCAGAGCCATGCTTTCAAGGCAGGGAAGCGGCCTGCAAGCTGAGTGGGAGTGGGGGAGGGGAGGGAGACAGCTGAAGCCTAGTCCAGAACGGCGGCGATGGAAGAGCTGCAGCTGGGTCAGAGCCTGGAGGGAGGGCGGGGCCTTCACTGAGGACCCCCCCCCCCCCCCGAGGCAAGCCCAAGGCCCCGGCGGTCGCGCATGCGCCCTTGGCCTGTGCGGTGTGTGGGGGGTTGAACCCAAGCCCGCAGGGCTCCCGGAGCGGCCAGAGAAAGAAGGGCCCATGGAGAGGTAGGCGAGGTGGGCAGGGGGCGCCACCTTACTCTCCTCAGCTCCCTGAGGGAGAGAGAGAGAGACAGAGACAGAGAGAGAGATCCCTGACCTCTGAGTCTCTGCCTCCACCGCTGGCTGGTGCCAACTCACGCGCCATCCCACTTCCAGCCATCACCCCCACGCCTGCCCCGGGGCCAGCCCCACCACAGACAGGCCGGTTGGTTCCTGCTCACCTCTGTGCCGTCCCTTCCTGACCTGACCCCAGTGCAGGGGATAAGCTTCAGACAAGTCTTTCCATGTCCCTCTGCATGACAATAGACTTCCTCCCCTCTCCCATTCCACAGGCCCACCCGGGACATCCACCTTTGTCATTAGCTCAGGAGAGGATGCAAGATGAGAATCTCTGCTATTGTGTGGGGAGACTCAGTTTCCCGGGTTTCCCCCATGGACACATGTTCTTCAGCTGGGTCTGATTTTCTCCAGACAAGCTGTCTTGGGAAGGATTTGGCCAGCCCTAAGAACCTGAAGGGAAAGGGCGGAGGGGGGTTCTCTCTCTGCCCCCGACAGCCCCGAGCTGGGTCGGTCCCTCAGACCTGGCCAGGGGCAGCCCATCCCCCGGCGCCCTTCCCCGGGGCATCCAAGGGCAGGCTCGGCGCCAGCCCCACCCCGCTCGCCACTGCCCGACCATCGTCCTCCCTCGGGGGGCCTGGGCAGGACAGGGACCCGGCTGTGGGAGGCCTCCAGATCTCAGGCCTGGCACACCGTTTACCAGGCTGCTTCCTCCTCTGACGGGGGCCCAGCACACGCCCCAGGAGACTTGGCAGCCGCCCCCAGGGCTCTATCCTCTGCAACTCGTCCCCTTGGAAGGGGCCTGGCCCAGGTGCCAGGTTCGGCTGGTCGGCCAGCCTCCTTTGGAGAAAGCAGGCAAGCCGAGCCAGGCTTGCAGTGGCCCTGGCGTGACACCTGCCACCTCAGGCAGAGGGCCTCCCGCGTGCCCTCCATGGCGGGTTTCTCCCCGGAGCCGTGGCCTGGGCACTAGGAAGGCCGGGCCTCCCCGACTCCCGGGAGGAGGGGCTAGCCCAGTTGCGCCCTGGCCCCCAAACCCTCTGGTGCCATCTGCCTGTCTCGGCACTTCTGACTCCACAGAGCCTTTCCTACATCTGGGCTGCCTGCCGTGGCAAAGTGCAGACGTGGGGTGAGGCCATGGTTTTGTCTTTCCAGGAAAAAATGAGCCCCTGGCCGAAGCAGCAGGCCCAGGCTGAGCCTTGAGCTTAAAGCCCAGTAGGTCTGTGGCCCTCAGGGCCAGAGCCATGCTTTCAAGGCAGGGAAGCGGCCTGCAAGCTGAGTGGGAGAGGGGGAGTGGAGGGAGACAGCTGAAGCCGAGTCCAGAAGGGCAGCGATGGAAGAGCTGCAGCTGGGTCAGAGCCTGGAGGGAGGGCGGGGCCTTCACTGAGGACCCCCCCCCCCCGAGGCCAGCCCTCGGCCCGGCGGTCGCGCATGCGCCCTTGGCCTGTGCGGTGTGTGTGGGGTTGAACCCAAGCCCGCAGGGCTCCCGGAGCGGCAAGAGAAAGAAGGGCCCATGGAGAGGTAGGCGAGGTGGGCAGGGGGCGCCACCTTACTCTCCTCAGCTCCCTGAGGGAGAGAGAGAGAGACAGAGACAGAGAGAGAGATCCCTGACCTCTGAGTCTCTGCCTCCACAGCTGGCTGGTGCCAACTCACGTGCCATCCCACTTACTGCCATCACCCCCCACGCCTGCCCCGGGGCCAGCCCCACCACAGACAGGCCGGTTGGTTCCTGCTCACCTCTGTGCAGTCCCTTCCCGACCTGACCCCAGTGCAGGGGATAAGCTTCAGACAAGTCTTTCCATGTCCCTCTGCATGACAATAGACTTCCTCCCCTCTCCCATTCCACAGGCCCACCCGGGACAATCCACCTTTGTCATTAGCTCAGGAGAGGATGCAAGATGAGAATCTCTGCTATTGTGTGGGGAGACTCAGTTTCCCGGGTTTCCCCCATGGACACATGTTCTTCAGCTGGGTCTGATTTTCTCCAGACAAGCTGTCTTGGGAAGGATTTGGCCAGCCCTAAGAACCTGAAGGGAAAGGGCGGAGGGGGGTTCTCTCTCTGCCCCCGACAGCCCCGAGCTGGGTCGGTCCCTCAGACCTGGCCAGGGGCATCCCATCGCCCGGCGCCCTTCCCCGGGGCATCCAAGGGCAGGCTCGGCGCCAGCCCCACCCCGCTCGCCACTGCCCGACCATCGTCCTCCCTCGGGGGGCCTGGGCAAGACAGGGACCCGGCTGTGGGAGGCCTCCAGATCTCAGGACTGGCACACCGTTTACCAGGCTGCTTCCTCCTCTGACGGGGGCCCAGCACACGCCCCAGGAGACTTGGCAGCCGCCCCCAGGGCTCTATCCTCTGGAACTCGTCCCCTTGGAAGGGGCCTGGCCCAGGTGCCAGGTTCGGCTGGTCGGCCAGCCTCCTTTGGAGAAAGCAGGCAAGCCGAGCCAGGCTTGCAGTGGCCCTGGCGTGACACCTGCCACCTCAGGCAGAGGGCCTCCCGCGTGCCCTCCATGGCGGGTTTCTCCCCGGAGCCGTGGCCTGGGCACTAGGAAGGCCGGGCCTCCCTGACTCCCGGGAGGAGGGGCTAGCCCAGTTGCGCCCTGGCCCCCAAACCCTCTGGTGCCATCTGCCTGTCTCGGCACTTCTGACTCCACAGAGCCTTTCGTACATCTGGGCTGCCTGCCGTGGCAAAGTGCAGGCGTGGGGTGAGGCCATGGTTTTGTCTTTCCAGGAAAAAATGAGCCCTGGCCGAAGCAGCAGGCCCAGGCAGAGCCTTGAGCTTAAAGCCCAGTAGGTCTGTGGCCCTCAGGGCCAGAGCCATGCTTTCAAGGCAGGGAAGCGGCCTGCAAGCTGAGTGGGAGTGGGGGAGGGGAGTGAGACAGCTGAAGCCGAGTCCAGAAGGGCGGCGATGGAAGAGCTGCAGCTGGGTCAGAGCCTGGAGGGTGGGCGGGGCCTTCACTGAGGACCCCCCCCCCGAGGCAAGCCCAAGGCCCCGGCGGTCGCGCATGCGCCCTTGGCCTGTGCGGTGTGTGGGGGGTTGAACCCAAGCCCGCAGGGCTCCCGGAGCGGCCAGAGAAAGAAGGGCCCATGGAGAGGTAGGCGAGGTGGGCAGGGGGCGCCACCTTACTCTCCTCAGCTCCCTGAGGGAGAGAGAGAGAGACAGAGACAGAGAGAGAGATCCCTGACCTCTGAGTCTCTGCCTCCACCGCTGGCTGGTGCCAACTCACGCGCCATCCCACTTCCAGCCATCACCCCCCACGCCTGCCCCGGGGCCAGCCCCACCACAGACAGGCCGGTTGGTTCCTGCTCACCTCTGTGCCGTCCCTTCCTGACCTGACCCCAGTGCAGGGGATAAGCTTCAGACAAGTCTTTCCATGTCCCTCTGCATGACAATAGACTTCCTCCCCTCTCCCATTCCACAGGCCCACCCGGGACATCCACCTTTGTCATTAGCTCAGGAGAGGATGCAAGATGAGAATCTCTGCTATTGTGTGGGGAGACTCAGTTTCCCGGGTTTCCCCCATGGACACATGTTCTTCAGCTGGGTCTGATTTTCTCCAGACAAGCTGTCTTGGGAAGGATTTGGCCAGCCCTAAGAACCTGAAGGGAAAGGGCGGAGGGGGGTTCTCTCTCTGCCCCCGACAGCCCCGAGCTGGGTCGGTCCCTCAGACCTGGCCAGGGGCAGCCCATCCCCGGCGCCCTTCCCCGGGGCATCCAAGGGCAGGCTCGGCGCCAGCCCCACCCCGCTCGCCACTGCCCGACCATCGTCCTCCCTCGGGGGCCTGGGCAGGACAGGGACCCGGCTGTGGGAGGCCTCCAGATCTCAGGCCTGGCACACCGTTTACCAGGCTGCTTCCTCCTCTGACGGGGGCCCAGCACACGCCCCAGGAGACTTGGCAGCCGCCCCCAGGGCTCTATCCTCTGCAACTCGTCCCCTTGGAAGGGGCCTGGCCCAGGTGCCAGGTTCGCTGGTCGGCCAGCCTCCTTTGGAGAAAGCAGGCAAGCCGAGCCAGGCTTGCAGTGGCCCTGGCGTGACACCTGCCACCTCAGGCAGAGGGCCTCCCGCGTGCCCTCCATGGCGGGTTTCTCCCCGGAGCCGTGGCCTGGGCACTAGGAAGGCCGGGCCTCCCCGACTCCCGGGAGGAGGGGCTAGCCCAGTTGCGCCCTGGCCCCCAAACCCTCTGGTGCCATCTGCCTGTCTCGGCACTTCTGACTCCACAGAGCCTTTCCTACATCTGGGCTGCCTGCCGTGGCAAAGTGCAGACGTGGGTGAGGCCATGGTTTTGTCTTTCCAGGAAAAAATGAGCCCCTGGCCGAAGCAGCAGGCCCAGGCTGAGCCTTGAGCTTAAAGCCCAGTAGGTCTGTGGCCCTCAGGGCCAGAGCCATGCTTTCAAGGCAGGGAAGCGGCCTGCAAGCTGAGTGGGAGAGGGGAGTGGAGGGAGACAGCTGAAGCCGAGTCCAGAAGGGCAGCGATGGAAGAGCTGCAGCTGGGTCAGAGCCTGGAGGGAGGGCGGGGCCTTCACTGAGGACCCCCCCCCCCCGAGGCCAGCCCTCGGCCCGGCGGTCGCGCATGCGCCCTTGGCCTGTGCGGTGTGTGTGGGGTTGAACCCAAGCCCGCAGGGCTCCCGGAGCGGCAAGAGAAAGAAGGGCCCATGGAGAGGTAGGCGAGGTGGGCAGGGGCGCCACCTTACTCTCCTCAGCTCCCTGAGGGAGAGAGAGAGAGACAGAGACAGAGAGAGAGATCCCTGACCTCTGAGTCTCTGCCTCCACAGCTGGCTGGTGCCAACTCACGTGCCATCCCACTTACTGCCATCACCCCCACGCCTGCCCCGGGCCAGCCCCACCACAGACAGGCCGGTTGGTTCCTGCTCACCTCTGTGCAGTCCCTTCCCGACCTGACCCCAGTGCAGGGGATAAGCTTCAGACAAGTCTTTCCATGTCCCTCTGCATGACAATAGACTTCCTCCCCTCTCCCATTCCACAGGCCCACCCGGGACATCCACCTTTGTCATTAGCTCAGGAGAGGATGCAAGATGAGAATCTCTGCTATTGTGTGGGGAGACTCAGTTTCCCGGGTTTCCCCCATGGACACATGTTCTTCAGCTGGGTCTGATTTTCTCCAGACAAGCTGTCTTGGGAAGGATTTGGCCAGCCCTAAGAACCTGAAGGGAAAGGGCGGAGGGGGTTCTCTCTCTGCCCCCGACAGCCCCGAGCTGGGTCGGTCCCTCAGACCTGGCCAGGGGCATCCCATCGCCCGGCGCCCTTCCCCGGGGCATCCAAGGGCAGGCTCGGCGCCAGCCCCACCCCGCTCGCCACTGCCCGACCATCGTCCTCCCTCGGGGGCCTGGGCAAGACAGGGACCCGGCTGTGGGAGGCCTCCAGATCTCAGGACTGGCACACCGTTTACCAGGCTGCTTCCTCCTCTGACGGGGGCCCAGCACACGCCCCAGGAGACTTGGCAGCCGCCCCCAGGGCTCTATCCTCTGGAACTCGTCCCTTGGAAGGGGCCTGGCCCAGGTGCCAGGTTCGGCTGGTCGGCCAGCCTCCTTTGGAGAAAGCAGGCAAGCCGAGCCAGGCTTGCAGTGGCCCTGGCGTGACACCTGCCACCTCAGGCAGAGGGCCTCCCGCGTGCCCTCCATGGCGGGTTTCTCCCCGGAGCCGTGGCCTGGGCACTAGGAAGGCCGGGCCTCCCTGACTCCCGGGAGGAGGGGCTAGCCCAGTTGCGCCCTGGCCCCCAAACCCTCTGGTGCCATCTGCCTGTCTCGGCACTTCTGACTCCACAGAGCCTTTCGTACATCTGGGCTGCCTGCCGTGGCAAAGTGCAGGCGTGGGGTGAGGCCATGGTTTTGTCTTTCCAGGAAAAAATGAGCCCCTGGCCGAAGCAGCAGGCCCAGGCAGAGCCTTGAGCTTAAAGCCCAGTAGGTCTGTGGCCCTCAGGGCCAGAGCCATGCTTTCAAGGCAGGGAAGCGGCCTGCAAGCTGAGTGGGAGTGGGGGAGGGGAGTGAGACAGCTGAAGCCGAGTCCAGAAGGGCGGCGATGGAAGAGCTGCAGCTGGGTCAGAGCCTGGAGGGTGGGCGGGGCCTTCACTGAGGACCCCCCCCCCGAGGCCAGCCCTAGGCCCGGCGGTCGCGCATGCGCCCTTGGCCTGTGCGGTGTGTGGGGGGTTGAACCCAAGCTCCCGGAGCGGCCAGAGAAAGAAGGGCCCATGGAGAGGTAGGCGAGGTGGGCAGGGGGCGCCACCTTACTCTCCTCAGCTCCCTGAGGGAGAGAGAGAGAGACAGAGACAGAGAGAAAGATCCCTGACCTCTGAGTCTCTGCCTCCACCGCTGGCTGGTGCCAACTCACCGCGCCATCCCACTTCCAGCCATCACCCCCACGCCTGCCCCGGGGCCAGCCCCACCACAGACAGGCCGGTTGGTTCCTGCTCACCTCTGTGCCGTCCCTTCCCGACCTGACCCCAGTGCAGGGGATAAGCTTCAGACAAGTCTTTCCATGTCCCTCTGCATGACAATAGACTTCCTCCCCTCTCCCATTCCACAGGCCCACCCGGGACATCCACCTTTGTCATTAGCTCAGGAGAGGATGCAAGATGAGAATCTCTGCTATTGTGTGGGGAGACTCAGTTTCCCGGGTTTCCCCCATGGACACATGTTCTTCAGCTGGGTCTGATTTTCTCCAGACAAGCTGTCTTGGGAAGGATTTGGCCAGCCCTAAGAACCTGAAGGGAAAGGGCGGAGGGGGGTTCTCTCTCTGCCCCCGACAGCCCCGAGCTGGGTCGGTCCCTCAGACCTGGCCAGGGGCAGCCCATCCCCCGGCGCCCTTCCCCGGGGCATCCAAGGGCAGGCTCGGCGCCAGCCCCACCCCGCTCGCCACTGCCCGACCATCGTCCTCCCTCGGGGGGCCTGGGCAGGACAGGGACCCGGCTGTGGGAGGCCTCCAGATCTCAGGCCTGGCACACCGTTTACCAGGCTGCTTCCTCCTCTGACGGGGGCCCAGCACACGCCCCAGGAGACTTGGCAGCCGCCCCCAGGGCTCTATCCTCTGGAACTCGTCCCCTTGGAAGGGGCCTGGCCCAGGTGCCAGGTTCGGCTGGTCGGCCAGCCTCCTTTGGAGAAAGCAGGCAAGCCGAGCCAGGCTTGCAGTGGCCCTGGCGTGACACCTGCCACCTCAGGCAGAGGGCCTCCCGCGTGCCCTCCATGGCGGGTTTCTCCCCGGAGCCGTGGCCTGGGCACTAGGAAGGCCGGGCCTCCCTGACTCCCGGGAGGAGGGGGCTAGCCCAGTTGCGCCCTGGCCCCCAAACCCTCTGGTGCCATCTGCCTGTCTCGGCACTTCTGACTCCACAGAGCCTTTCGTACATCTGGGCTGCCTGCCGTGGCAAAGTGCAGGCGTGGGGTGAGGCCATGGTTTTGTCTTTCCAGGAAAAAATGAGCCCCTGGCCGAAGCAGCAGGCCCAGGCAGAGCCTTGAGCTTAAAGCCCAGTAGGTCTGTGGCCCTCAGGGCCAGAGCCATGCTTTCAAGGCAGGGAAGCGGCCTGCAAGCTGAGTGGGAGTGGGGGAGGGGAGTGAGACAGCTGAAGCCGAGTCCAGAAGGGCGGCGATGGAAGAGCTGCAGCTGGGTCAGAGCCTGGAGGGTGGGCGGGGCCTTCACTGAGGACCCCCCCCCCCCGAGGCCAGCCCTAGGCCCCGGCGGTCGCGCATGCGCCCTTGGCCTGTGCGGTGTGTGGGGGGTTGAACCCAAGCTCCCGGAGCGGCCAGAGAAAGAAGGGCCCATGGAGAGGTAGGCGAGGTGGGCAGGGGGCGCCACCTTACTCTCCTCAGCTCCCTGAGGGAGAGAGAGAGAGACAGAGGACAGAGAGAAAGATCCCTGACCTCTGAGTCTCTGCCTCCACCGCTGGCTGGTGCCAACTCACGCGCCATCCCACTTCCAGCCATCACCCCCACGCCTGCCCCGGGGCCAGCCCCACCACAGACAGGCCGGTTGGTTCCTGCTCACCTCTGTGCCGTCCCTTCCCGACCTGACCCCAGTGCAGGGGATAAGCTTCAGACAAGTCTTTCCATGTCCCTCTGCATGACAATAGACTTCCTCCCCTCTCCCATTCCACAGGCCCACCCGGGACATCCACCTTTGTCATTAGCTCAGGAGAGGATGCAAGATGAGAATCTCTGCTATTGTGTGGGGAGACTCAGTTTCCCGGGTTTCCCCCATGGACACATGTTCTTCAGCTGGGTCTGATTTTCTCCAGACAAGCTGTCTTGGGAAGGATTTGGCCAGCCCTAAGAACCTGAAGGGAAAGGGCGGAGGGGGGTTCTCTCTCTGCCCCCGACAGCCCCGAGCTGGGTCGGTCCCTCAGACCTGGCCAGGGGCAGCCCATCCCCGGCGCCCTTCCCCGGGGCATCCAAGGGCAGGCTCGGCGCCAGCCCCACCCCGCTCGCCACTGCCCGACCATCGTCCTCCCTCGGGGGGGCCTGGGCAGGACAGGGACCCGGCTGTGGGAGGCCTCCAGATCTCAGGCCTGGCACACCGTTTACCAGGCTGCTTCCTCCTCTGACGGGGGCCCCAGCACACGCCCCAGGAGACTTGGCAGCCGCCCCCAGGGCTCTATCCTCTGGAACTCGTCCCCTTGGAAGGGGCCTGGCCCAGGTGCCAGGTTCGGCTGGTCGGCCAGCCTCCTTTGGAGAAAGCAGGCAAGCCGAGCCAGGCTTGCAGTGGCCCTGGCGTGACACCTGCCACCTCAGGCAGAGGGCCTCCCGCGTGCCCTCCATGGCGGGTTTCTCCCCGGAGCTGTGGCCTGGGCACTAGGAAGGCCGGGCCTCCCCGACTCCCGGGAGGAGGGGCTAGCCCAGTTGCGCCCTGGCCCCCAAACCCTCTGGTGCCATCTGCCTGTCTCGGCACTTCTGACTCCACAGAGCCTTTCCTACATCTGGGCTGCCTGCCGTGGCAAAGTGCAGGCGTGGGGTGAGGACATGGTTTTGTCTTTCCAGGAAAAAATGAGCCCCTGGCCGAAGCAGGCAGGCCCAGGCAGAGCCTTGAGCTTAAAGCCCAGTAGGTCTGTGGCCCTCAGGGCCAGAGCCATGCTTTCAAGGCAGGGAAGCGGCCTGCAAGCTGAGTGGGAGTGGGGGAGGGGAGGGAGACAGCTGAAGCCGAGTCCAGAACGGCGGCGATGGAAGAGCTGCAGCTGGGTCAGAGCCTGGAGGGAGGGCGGGCCTTCACTGAGGACCCCCCCCCCGCGAGGCCAGCCCAAGGCCCCGGAGGTCGCGCATGCGCCCTTGGCCTGTGCGGTGTGTGGGGGGTTGAACCCAAGCCCGCAGGGCTCCCGGAGCGGCCAGAGAAAGAAGGGCCCATGGAGAGGTAGGCGAGGTGGGCAGGGGGCGCCACCTTACTCTCCTCAGCTCCCTGAGGGAGAGAGAGAGAGACAGAGACAGAGAGAGAGATCCCTGACCTCTGAGTCTCTGTCTCCACCGCTGGCTGGTGCCAACTCACGCGCCATCCCACTTCCAGCCATCACCCCCACGCTGCCCCGGGGCCAGCCCCACCACAGACAGGCCGGTTGGTTCCTGCTCACCTCTGTGCAGTCCCTTCCCGACCTGACCCCAGTGCAGGGGATAAGCTTCAGACAAGTCTTTCCATGTCCCTCTGCATGACAATAGACTTCCTCCCCTCTCCCATTCCACAGGCCCACCCGGGACATCCACCTTTGTCATTAGCTCAGGAGAGGATGCAAGATGAGAATCTCTGCTATTGTGTGGGGAGACTCAGTTTCCCGGGTTTCCCCCATGGACACATGTTCTTCAGCTGGGTCTGATTTTCTCCAGACAAGCTGTCTTGGGAAGGATTTGGCCAGCCCTAAGAACCTGAAGGGAAAGGGCGGAGGGGGGTTCTCTCTCTGCCCCCGACAGCCCCGAGCTGGGTCGGTCCCTCAGACCTGGCCAGGGGCAGCCCATCCCCCGGCGCCCTTCCCCGGGGCATCCAAGGGCAGGCTCGGCGCCAGCCCCACCCCGCTCGCCACTGCCCGACCATCGTCCTCCCTCGGGGGGCCTGGGCAGGACAGGGACCCGGCTGTGGGAGGCCTCCAGATCTCAGGCCTGGCACCACCGTTTACCAGGCTGCTTCCTCCTCTGACGGGGGCCCAGCACACGCCCCAGGAGACTTGGCAGCCGCCCCCAGGGCTCTATCCTCTGGAACTCGTCCCCTTGGAAGGGGCCTGGCCCAGGTGCCAGGTTCGGCTGGTCGGCCAGCCTCCTTTGGAGAAAGCAGGCAAGCCGAGCCAGGCTTGCAGTGGCCCTGGCGTGACACCTGCCACCTCAGGCAGAGGGCCTCCCGCGTGCCCTCCATGGCGGGTTTCTCCCCGGAGCCGTGGCCTGGGCACTAGGAAGGCGGCCTCCCCGACTCCCGGGAGGAGGGGCTAGCCCAGTTGCGCCCTGGCCCCCAAAACCCTCTGGTGCCATCTGCCTGTCTCGGCACTTCTGACTCCACAGAGCCTTTCCTACATCTGGGCTGCCTGCCGTGGCAAAGTGCAGACGTGGGGTGAGGCCATGGTTTGTCTTTCCAGGAAAAAATGAGCCCCTGGCCGAAGCAGCAGGCCCAGGCTGAGCCTTGAGCTTAAAGCCCAGTAGGTCTGTGGCCCTCAGGGCCAGAGCCATGCTTTCAAGGCAGGGAAGCGGCCTGCAAGCTGAGTGGGAGAGGGGGAGTGGAGGGAGACAGCTGAAGCCGAGTCCAGAAGGGCAGCGATGGAAGAGCTGCAGCTGGGTCAGAGCCTGGAGGGAGGGCGGGGCCTTCACTGAGGACCCCCCCCCCCGAGGCCAGCCCTCGGCCCGGCGGTCGCGCATGCGCCCTTGGCCTGTGCGGTGTGTGTGGGGTTGAACCCAAGCCCGCAGGGCTCCCGGAGCGGCAAGAGAAAGAAGGGCCCATGGAGAGGTAGGCGAGGTGGGCAGGGGGCGCCACCTTACTCTCCTCAGCTCCCTGAGGGAGAGAGAGAGACAGAGACAGAGAGAGAGATCCCTGACCTCTGAGTCTCTGCCTCCACAGCTGGCTGGTGCCAACTCACGTGCCATCCCACTTCCTGCCATCACCCCCACGCCTGCCCCGGGGCCAGCCCCACCACAGACAGGCCGGTTGGTTCCTGCTCACCTCTGTGCAGTCCCTTCCCGACCTGACCCCAGTGCAGGGGATAAGCTTCAGACAAGTCTTTCCATGTCCCTCTGCATGACAATAGACTTCCTCCCCTCTCCCATTCCACAGGCCACCCGGGACATCCACCTTTGTCATTAGCTCAGGAGAGGATGCAAGATGAGAATCTCTGCTATTGTGTGGGGAGACTCAGTTTCCCGGGTTTCCCCCATGGACACATGTTCTTCAGCTGGGTCTGATTTTCTCCAGACAAGCTGTCTTGGAAGGATTTGGCCAGCCCTAAGAACCTGAAGGGAAAGGGCGGAGGGGGGTTCTCTCTCTGCCCCCGACAGCCCCGAGCTGGGTCGGTCCCTCAGACCTGGCCAGGGGCATCCCATCCCCCGGCGCCCTTCCCCGGGGCATCCAAGGGCAGGCTCGGCGCCAGCCCCACCCCGCTCGCCACTGCCCGACCATCGTCCTCCCTCGGGGGGGCCTGGGCAAGACAGGGACCCGGCTGTGGGAGGCCTCCAGATCTCAGGCCTGGCACACCGTTTACCAGGCTGCTTCCTCCTCTGACGGGGGCCCAGCACACGCCCCAGGAGACTTGGCAGCCGCCCCCAGGGCTCTATCCTCTGGAACTCGTCCCCTTGGAAGGGGCCTGGCCCAGGTGCCAGGTTCGGCTGGTCGGCCAGCCTCCTTTGGAGAAAGCAGGCAAGCCGAGCCAGGCTTGCAGTGGCCCTGGCGTGACACCTGCCACCTCAGGCAGAGGGCCTCCCGCGTGCCCTCCATGGCGGGTTTCTCCCCGGAGCCGTGGCCTGGGCACTAGGAAGGCCGGGCCTCCCTGACTCCCGGGAGGAGGGGCTAGCCCAGTTGCGCCCTGGCCCCCAAACCCTCTGGTGCCATCTGCCTGTCTCGGCACTTCTGACTCCACAGAGCCTTTCGTACATCTGGGCTGCCTGCCGTGGCAAAGTGCAGGCGTGGGGTGAGGCCATGGTTTTGTCTTTCCAGGAAAAAATGAGCCCCTGGCCGAAGCAGCAGGCCCAGGCAGAGCCTTGAGCTTAAAGCCCAGTAGGTCTGTGGCCCTCAGGGCCAGAGCCATGCTTTCAAGGCAGGGAAGCGGCCTGCAAGCTGAGTGGGAGTGGGGGAGGGGAGTGAGACAGCTGAAGCCGAGTCCAGAAGGGCGGCGATGGAAGAGCTGCAGCTGGGTCAGAGCCTGGAGGGTGGGCGGGGCCTTCACTGAGGACCCCCCCCCCGAGGCCAGCCCTAGGCCCCGGCGGTCGCGCATGCGCCCTTGGCCTGTGCGGTGTGTGGGGGGTTGAACCCAAGCTCCCGGAGCGGCCAGAGAAAGAAGGGCCCATGGAGAGGTAGGCGAGGTGGGCAGGGGGCGCCACCTTACTCTCCTCAGCTCCCTGAGGGAGAGAGAGAGAGACAGAGACAGAGAGAGAGATCCCTGACCTCTGAGTCTCTGCCTCCACCGCTGGCTGGTGCCAACTCACGCGCCATCCCACTTCCAGCCATCACCCCCACGCCTGCCCCGGGGCCAGCCCCACCACAGACAGGCCGGTTGGTTCCTGCTCACCTCTGTGCAGTCCCTTCCCGACCTGACCCCAGTGCAGGGGATAAGCTTCAGACAAGTCTTTCCATGTCCCTCTGCATGACAATAGACTTCCTCCCCTCTCCCATTCCACAGGCCCACCTGGGACATCCACCTTGTCATTAGCTCAGGAGAGGATGCAAGATGAGAATCTCTGCTATTGTGTGGGGAGACTCAGTTTCCCGGGTTTCCCCCATGGACACATGTTCTTCAGCTGGGTCTGATTTTCTCCAGACAAGCTGTCTTGGGAAGGATTTGGCCAGCCCTAAGAACCTGAAGGGAAAGGGCGGAGGGGGGTTCTCTCTCTCTGCCCCCGACAGCCCCGAGCTGGGTCGGTCCCTCAGACCTGGCCAGGGGCATCCCATCCCCCGGAGCCCTTCCCCGGGGCATCCAAGGGCAGGCTCGGCGCCAGCCCCACCCGCTCGCCACTGCCCGACCATCGTCCTCCCTCGGGGGGCCTGGGCAAGACAGTGACCCGGCTGTGGGAGGCCTCCAGATCTCAGGCCTGGCACACCGTTTACCAGGCTGCTTCCTCCTCTGACGGGGGCCCAGCACACGCCCCAGGAGACTTGGCAGCCGCCCCCAGGGCTCTATCCTCTGGAACTCGTCCCCTTGGAAGGGGCCTGGCCCAGGTGCCAGGTTCGGCTGGTCGGCCAGCCTCCTTTGGAGAAAGCAGGCAAGCCGAGCCAGGCTTGCAGTGGCCCTGGCGTGACACCTGCCACCTCAGGCAGAGGGCCTCCCGCGTGCCCTCCATGGCGGGTTTCTCCCCGGAGCCGTGGCCTGGGCACTAGGAAGGCCGGGCCTCCCTGACTCCCGGGAGGAGGGTCTAGCCCAGTTGCGCCCTGGCCCCCAAACCCTCTGGTGCCATCTGCCTGTCTCGGCACTTCTGACTCCACAGAGCCTTTCGTACATCTGGGCTGCCTGCCGTGGCAAAGTGCAGGCGTGGGGTGAGGCCATGGTTTTGTCTTTCCAGGAAAAAATGAGCCCCTGGCCGAAGCAGCAGGCCCAGGCAGAGCCTTGAGCTTAAAGCCCAGTAGGTCTGTGGCCCTCAGGGCCAGAGCCATGCTTTCAAGGCAGGGAAGCGGCCTGCAAGCTGAGTGGGAGTGGGGGAGGGGAGTGAGACAGCTGAAGCCGAGTCCAGAAGGGCGGCGATGGAAGAGCTGCAGCTGGGTCAGAGCCTGGAGGGTGGGCGGGGCCTTCACTGAGGACCCCCCCCCCCCCGAGGCCAGCCCTAGGCCCCGGCGGTCGCGCATGCGCCCTTGGCCTGTGCGGTGTGTGGGGGGTTGAACCCAAGCTCCCGGAGCGGCCAGAGAAACAAGGGCCCATGGAGAGGTAGGCGAGGTGGGCAGGGGGCGCCACCTTACTCTCCTCAGCTCCCTGAGGGAGAGAGAGAGAGACAGAGACAGAGAGAAAGATCCCTGACCTCTGAGTCTCTGCCTCCACCGCTGGCTGGTGCCAACTCACGCGCCATCCCACTTCCAGCCATCACCCCCACGCCTGCCCCGGGGCCAGCCCCACCACAGACAGGCCGGTTGGTTCCTGCTCACCTCTGTGCAGTCCCTTCCCGACCTGACCCCAGTGCAGGGGATAAGCTTCAGACAAGTCTTTCCATGTCCCTCTGCATGACAATAGACTTCCTCCCCTCTCCCATTCCACAGGCCCACCCCGGGACATCCACCTTTGTCATTAGCTCAGGAGAGGATGCAAGATGAGAATCTCTGCTATTGTGTGGGGAGACTCAGTTTCCCGGGTTTCCCCCATGGACACATGTTCTTCAGCTGGGTCTGATTTTCTCCAGACAAGCTGTCTTGGGAAGGATTTGGCCAGCCCTAAGAACCTGAAGGGAAAGGGCGGAGGGGGGTTCTCTCTCTGCCCCCGACAGCCCCGAGCTGGGTCGGTCCCTCAGACCTGGCCAGGGGCAGCCCATCCCCCGGCGCCCTTCCCCGGGGCATCCAAGGGCAGGCTCGGCGCCAGCACCACCCCGCTCGCCACTGCCCGACCATCGTCCTCCCTCGGGGGGCCTGGGCAGGACAGGGACCCGGCTGTGGGAGGCCTCCAGATCTCAGGCCTGGCACACCGTTTACCAGGCTGCTTCCTCCTCTGACGGGGGCCCAGCACACGCCCCAGGAGACTTGGCAGCCGCCCCCAGGGCTCTATCCTCTGGAACTCGTCCCCTTGGAAGGGGCCTGGCCCAGGTGCCAGGTCGGCTGGTCGGCCAGCCTCCTTTGGAGAAAGCAGGCAAGCCGAGCCAGGCTTGCAGTGGCCCTGGCGTGACACCTGCCACCTCAGGCAGAGGGCCTCCCGCGTGCCCTCCATGGCGGGTTTCTCCCCGGAGCCGTGGCCTGGGCACTAGGAAGGCCGGGCCTCCCCGACTCCCGGGAGGAGGGGCTAGCCCAGTTGCGCCCTGGCCCCCAAACCCTCTGGTGCCATCTGCCTGTCTCGGCACTTCTGACTCCACAGAGCCTTTCCTACATCTGGGCTGCCTGCCGTGGCAAAGTGCAGGCGTGGGGTGAGGCCATGGTTTTGTCTTTCCAGGAAAAAATGAGCCCCTGGCCGAAGCAGCAGGCCCAGGCAGAGCCTTGAGCTTAAAGTCCAGTAGGTCTGTGGCCCTCAGGGCCAGAGCCATGCTTTCAAGGCAGGGAAGCGGCCTGCAAGCTGAGTGGGAGTGGGGGAGGTGAGGGAGACAGCTGAAGCCAAGTCCAGAACGGCGGCGATGGAAGAGCTGCAGCTGGGTCAGAGCCTGGAGGGAGGGCGGGGCCTTCATTGAGGACCCCCCCCCCCCCCGAGGCCAGCCCAAGGCCCCGGCGGTCGCGCATGCGCCCTTGGCCTGTGCGGTGTGTGGGGGGGTTGAACCCAAGCCCGCAGGGCTCCCGGAGCGGCCAGAGAAAGAAGGGCCCATGGAGAGGTAGGCGAGGTGGCAGGGGGCGCCACCTTACTCTCCTCAGCTCCCTGAGGGAGAGAGAGAGAGACAGAGACAGAGAGAGAGATCCCTGACCTCTGAGTCTCTGCCTCCACCGCTGGCTGGTGCCAACTCACGCGCCATCCCACTTCCAGCCATCACCCCCCACGCCTGCCCCGGGGCCAGCCCCACTACAGACAGGCCGGTTGGTTCCTGCTCACCTCTGTGCCGTCCCTTCCCGACCTGACCCCAGTGCAGGGGATAAGCTTCAGACAAGTCTTTCCATGTCCCTCTGCATGACAATAGACTTCCTCCCCTCTCCCATTCCACAGGCCCACCCGGGACATCCACCTTTGTCATTAGCTCAGGAGAGGATGCAAGATGAGAATCTCTGCTATTGTGTGGGGAGACTCAGTTTCCCGGGTTTCCCCCATGGACACATGTTCTTCAGCTGGGTCTGATTTTCTCCAGACAAGCTGTCTTGGGAAGGATTTGGCCAGCCCTAAGAACCTGAAGGGAAAGGGCGGAGGGGGGTTCTCTCTCTGCCCCCGACAGCCCCGAGCTGGGTTGGTCCCTCAGACCTGGCCAGGGGCAGCCCATCCCCCGGCGCCCTTCCCCGGGGCATCCAAGGGCAGGCTCGGCTCCAGCCCCACCCCGCTCGCCACTGCCCGACCATCGTCCTCCCTCGGGGGGCCTGGGCAGGACAGGGACCCGGCTGTGGGAGGCCTCCAGATCTCAGGCCTGGCACACCGTTTACCAGGCTGCTTCCTCCTCTGACGGGGGCCCAGCACACGCCCCAGGAGACTTGGCAGCCGCCCCCAGGGCTCTATCCTCTGGAACTCGTCCCATTGGAAGGGGCCTGGCCCAGGTGCCAGGTTCGGCTGGTCGGCCAGCCTCCTTTGGAGAAAGCAGGCAAGCCGAGCCAGGCTTGCAGTGGCCCTGGCGTGACACCTGCCACCTCAGGCAGAGGGTCTCCCGCGTGCCCTCCATGGCGGGTTTCTCCCCGGAGCTGTGGCCTGGGCACTAGGAAGGCCGGGCCTCCCCGACTCCCGGGAGGAGGGGCTAGCCCAGTTGCGCCCTGGCCCCCAAAACCCTCTGGTGCCATCTGCCTGTCTCGGCACTTCTGACTCCACAGAGCCTTTCCTACATCTGGGCTGCCTGCCGTGGCAAAGTGCAGGCGTGGGGTGAGGCCATGGTTTTGTCTTTCCAGGAAAAAATGAGCCCCTGGCCGAAGCAGCAGGCCCAGGCAGAGCCTTGAGCTTAAAGCCCAGTAGGTCTGTGGCCCTCAGGGCCAGAGCCATGCTTTCAAGGCAGGGAAGCGGCCTGCAAGCTGAGTGGGAGTGGGGGAGGGGAGGGAGACAGCTGAAGCCTAGTCCAGAACGGCGGCGATGGAAGAGCTGCAGCTGGGTCAGAGCCTGGAGGGAGGGCGGGGCCTTCACTGAGGACCCCCCCCCCCCCCCCGAGGCAAGCCCAAGGCCCCGGCGGTCGCGCATGCGCCCTTGGCCTGTGCGGTGTGTGGGGGGTTGAACCCAAGCCCGCAGGGCTCCCGGAGCGGCCAGAGAAAGAAGGGCCCATGGAGAGGTAGGCGAGGTGGGCAGGGGGCGCCACCTTACTCTCCTCAGCTCCCTGAGGGAGAGAGAGAGAGACAGAGACAGAGAGAGAGATCCCTGACCTCTGAGTCTCTGCCTCCACCGCTGGCTGGTGCCAACTCACGCGCCATCCCACTTCCAGCCATCACCCCCACGCCTGCCCCGGGGCCAGCCCCACCACAGACAGGCCGGTTGGTTCCTGCTCACCTCTGTGCCGTCCCTTCCTGACCTGACCCCAGTGCAGGGGATAAGCTTCAGACAAGTCTTTCCATGTCCCTCTGCATGACAATAGACTTCCTCCCCTCTCCCATTCCACAGGCCCACCCGGGACATCCACCTTTGTCATTAGCTCAGGAGAGGATGCAAGATGAGAATCTCTGCTATTGTGTGGGGAGACTCAGTTTCCCGGGTTTCCCCCATGGACACATGTTCTTCAGCTGGGTCTGATTTTCTCCAGACAAGCTGTCTTGGGAAGGATTGGCCAGCCCTAAGAACCTGAAGGGAAAGGGCGGAGGGGGGTTCTCTCTCTGCCCCCGACAGCCCCGAGCTGGGTCGGTCCCTCAGACCTGGCCAGGGGCAGCCCATCCCCCGGCGCCCTTCCCCGGGGCATCCAAGGGCAGGCTCGGCGCCAGCCCCACCCCGCTCGCCACTGCCCGACCATCGTCCTCCCTCGGGGGGCCTGGGCAGGACAGGGACCCGGCTGTGGGAGGCCTCCAGATCTCAGGCCTGGCACACCGTTTACCAGGCTGCTTCCTCCTCTGACGGGGGCCCAGCACACGCCCCAGGAGACTTGGCAGCCGCCCCCAGGGCTCTATCCTCTGGAACTCGTCCCCTTGGAAGGGGCCTGGCCCAGGTGCCAGGTTCGGCTGGTCGGCCAGCCTCCTTTGGAGAAAGCAGGCAAGCCGAGCCAGGCTTGCAGTGGCCCTGGCGTGACACCTGCCACCTCAGGCAGAGGGCCTCCCGCGTGCCCTCCATGGCGGGTTTCTCCCCGGAGCCGTGGCCTGGGCACTAGGAAGGCCGGGCCTCCCCGACTCCCGGGAGGAGGGGCTAGCCCAGTTGCGCCCTGGCCCCCAAACCCTCTGGTGCCATCTGCCTGTCTCGGCACTTCTGACTCCACAGAGCCTTTCCTACATCTGGGCTGCCTGCCGTGGCAAGTGCAGGCGTGGGGTGAGGCCATGGTTTTGTCTTTCCAGGAAAAAATGAGCCCCTGGCCGAAGCAGCAGGCCCAGGCAGAGCCTTGAGCTTAAAGTCCAGTAGGTCTGTGGCCCTCAGGGCCAGAGCCATGCTTTCAAGGCAGGGAAGCGGCCTGCAAGCTGAGTGGGAGTGGGGGAGGGGAGGGAGACAGCTGAAGCCTAGTCCAGAACGGCGGCGATGGAAGAGCTGCAGCTGGGTCAGAGCCTGGAGGGAGGGCGGGGCCTTCACTGAGGACCCCCCCCCCCCGAGGCCAGCCCTAGCCCCGGCGGTCACGCATGCGCCCTTGGCCTGTGCGGTGTGTGGGGGGTTGAACCCAAGCCCGCAGGGCTCCCGGAGCGGCCAGAGAAAGAAGGGCCCATGGAGAGGTAGGCGAGGTGGGCAGGGGGCGCCACCTTACTCTCCTCAGCTCCCTGAGGGAGAGAGAGAGAGACAGAGACAGAGAGAGAGATCCCTGACCTCTGAGTCTCTGCCTCCACCGCTGGCTGGTGCCAACTCACGCGCCATCCCACTTCCTGCCATCACCCCCACGCCTGCCCCGGGGCCAGCCCCACAACAGACAGGCCGGTTGGTTCCTGCTCACCTCTGTGCAGTCCCTTCCCGACCTGACCCCAGTGCAGGGGATAAGCTTCAGACAAGTCTTTCCATGTCCCTCTGCATGACAATAGACTTCCTCCCCTCTCCCATTCCACAGGCCCACCCACCCGGGACATCCACCTTTGTCATTAGCTCAGGAGAGGATGCAAGATGAGAATCTCTGCTATTGTGTGGGGAGACTCAGTTTCCCGGGTTTCCCCCATGGACACATGTTCTTCAGCTGGGTCTGATTTTCTCCAGACAAGCTGTCTTGGGAAGGATTTGGCCAGCCCTAAGAACCTGAAGGGAAAGGGCGGAGGGGGGTTCTCTCTCTGCCCCCGACAGCCCCGAGCTGGGTCGGTCCCTCAGACCTGGCCAGGGGCAGCCCATCCCCCGGCGCCCTTCCCCGGGGCATCCAAGGGCAGGCTCGGCGCCAGCCCCACCCCGCTCGCCACTGCCCGACCATCGTCCTCCCTCGGGGGGCCTGGGCAGGACAGGGACCCGGCTGTGGGAGGCCTCCAGATCTCAGGCCTGGCACACCGTTTACCAGGCTGCTTCCTCCTCTGACGGGGGCCCAGCACACGCCCCAGGAGACTTGGCAGCCGCCCCCAGGGCTCTATCCTCTGGAACTCGTCCCCTTGGAAGGGGCCTGGCCCAGGTGCCAGGTTCGGCTGGTCGGCCAGCCTCCTTTGGAGAAAGCAGGCAAGCCGAGCCAGGCTTGCAGTGGCCCTGGCGTGACACCTGCCACCCTCAGGCAGAGGGCCTCCCGCGTGCCCTCCATGGCGGGTTTCTCCCCGGAGCCGTGGCCTGGGCACTAGGAAGGCCGGGCCTCCCCGACTCCCGGGAGGAGGGGCTAGCCCAGTTGCGCCCTGGCCCCCAAACCCTCTGGTGCCATCTGCCTGTCTCGGCACTTCTGACTCCACAGAGCCTTTCCTACATCTGGGCTGCCTGCCGTGGCAAAGTGCAGGCGTGGGGTGAGGCCATGGCTTTGTCTTTCCAGGAAAAAATGAGCCCCTGGCCGAAGCAGCAGGCCCAGGCAGAGCCTTGAGCTTGAAGCCCAGTAGGTCTGTGGCCCTCAGGGCCAGAGCCATGCTTTCAAAGCAGGGAAGCGGCCTGCAAGCTGAGTGGAGTGGGGGAGGGGAGGGAGACAGCTGAAGCCGAGTCCAGAAGGGCGGCGATGGAAGAGCTGTAGCTGGGTCAGAGCCTGGAGGGAGGGCGGGGCCTTCACTGAGGACCCCCCGGCCCCCGAGGCCAGCCCTAGGCCCCGGCGGTCGCGCATGCGCCCTTGGCCTGTGCGGTGTGTGGGGGGTTGAACCCAAGCCCGCAGGGCTCCCGGAGCGGCCAGAGAAAGAAGGGCCCATGGAGAGGTAGGCGAGGTGGGCAGGGGGCGCCACCTTACTCTCCTCAGCTCCCTGAGGGAGAGAGAGAGAGACAGAGACAGAGAGAGAGATCCCTGACCTCTGAGTCTCTGCCTCCACCGCTGGCTGGTGCCAACTCACGCGCCATCCCACTTCCAGCCATCACCCCCACGCCTGCCCCGGGGCCAGCCCCACCACAGAGAGGCCGGTTAGTTCCTGCTCACCTCTGTGCCATCCCTTCCCGACCTGACCCCAGTGCAGGGGATAAGCTTCAGACAAGTCTTTCCATGTCCCTCTGCATGACAATAGACTTCCTCCCCTCTCCCATTCCACAGGCCCACCCACCCGGGACATCCACCTTTGTCATTAGCTCAGGAGAGGATGCAAGATGAGAATCTCTGCTATTGTGTGGGGAGACTCAGTTTCCGGGTTTCCCCCATGGACACATGTTCTTCAGCTGGGTCTGATTTTCTCCAGACAAGCTGTCTTGGGAAGGATTTGGCCAGCCCTAAGAACCTGAAGGGAAAGGGCGGAGGGGGGTTCTCTCTCTGCCCCCGACAGCCCCGAGCTGGGTCGGTCCCTCAGACCTGGCCAGGGGCAGCCCATCCCCCGGCGCCCTTCCCCGGGGCATCCAAGGGCAGGCTCGGCGCCAGCCCCACCCCGCTCGCCACTGCCCGACCATCGTCCTCCCTCGGGGGGCCTGGGCAGGACAGGGACCCGGCTGTGGGTGGCCTCCAGATCTCAGGCCTGGCACACCGTTTACCAGGCTGCTTCCTCCTCTGACGGGGGCCCAGCACACGCCCCAGGAGACTTGGCAGCCGCCCCCCAGGGCTCTATCCTCTGGAACTCGTCCCCTTGGAAGGGGCCTGGCCCAGGTGCCAGGTTCGGCTGGTCGGCCAGCCTCCTTTGGAGAAAGCAGGCAAGCCGAGCCAGGCTTGCAGTGGCCCTGGCGTGACACCTGCCACCTCAGGCAGAGGGCCTCCCGCGTGCCATCCATGGCGGGTTTCTCTCCCCGGAGCCGTGGCCTGGGCACTAGGAAGGCCGGGCCTCCCCGACTCCCGGGAGGAGGGGCTAGCCCAGTTGCGCCCTGGCCCCCAAACCCTCTGGTGCCATCTGCCTGTCTCGGCACTTCTGACTCCACAGAGCCTTTCCTACATCTGGGCTGCCTGCCGTGGCAAAGTGCAGGCGTGGGGTGAGGCCATGGCTTTGTCTTTCCAGGAAAAAATGAGCCCCTGGCCGAAGCAGCAGGCCCATGCAGAGCCTTGAGCTTGAAGCCCAGTAGGTCTGTGGCCCTCAGGGCCAGAGCCATGCTTTCAAGGCAGGGAAGCGGCCTGCAAGCTGAGTGGGAGTGGGGGAGGGGAGGGAGACAGCTGAAGCCGAGTCCAGAAGGGCGGCGATGGAAGAGCTGCAGCTGGGTCAGAGCCTGGAGGGAGGGCGGGGCCTTCACTGAGGACCCCCCGCCCCCCCGAGGCCAGCCCTAGGCCCAGGCGGTCGCGCATGCGCCCTTGGCCTGTGCGGTGTGTGGGGGGTTGAACCCAAGCCCGCAGGGCTCCCGGAGCGGCCAGAGAAAGAAGGGCCCATGGAGAGGTAGGCGAGGTGGGCAGGGGGCGCCACCTTACTCTCCTCAGCTCCCTGAGGGAGAGAGAGAGAGACAGAGACAGAGAGAGAGATCCCTGACCTCTGAGTCTCTGCCTCCACCGCTTGCTGGTGCCAACTCACGCGCCATCCCACTTCCAGCCATCACCCCCACGCCTGCCCCGGGGCCAGCCCCACCACAGAGAGGCCGGTTGGTTCCTGCTCACCTCTGTGCCGTCCCTTCCCGACCTGACCCCAGTGCAGGGGATAAGCTTCAGACAAGTCTTTCCATGTCCCTCTGCATGACAATAGACTTCCTCCCCTCTCCCATTCCACAGGCCCACCCACCCGGGACATCCACCTTTGTCATTAGCTCAGGAGAGGATGCAAGATGAGAATCTCTGCTATTGTGTGGGGAGACTCAGTTTCCCGGGTTTCCCCCATGGACACATGTTCTTCAGCTGGGTCTGATTTTCTCCAGACAAGCTGTCTTGGGAAGGATTTGGCCAGCCCTAAGAACCTGAAGGGAAAGGGCGGAGGGGGGTTCTCTCTCTGCCCCCGACAGCCCCGAGCTGGGTCGGTCCCTCAGACCTGGCCAGGGGCAGCCCATCCCCCGGCGCCCTTCCCCGGGGCATCCAAGGGCAGGCTCGGCGCCAGCACCACCCCGCTCGCCACTGCCCGACCATCGTCCTCCCTCGGGGGGCCTGGGCAGGACAGGGACCCGGCTGTGGGAGGCCTCCAGATCTCAGGCCTGGCACACCGTTTACCAGGCTGCTTCCTCCTCTGACGGGGGCCCAGCACACGCCCCAGGAGACTTGGCAGCCGCCCCCAGGGCTCTAGCCTCTGGAACTCGTCCCCTTGGAAGGGGCCTGGCCCAGGTGCCAGGTTCGGCTGGTCGGCCAGCCTCCTTTGGAGAAAGCAGGCAAGCCGAGCCAGGCTTGCAGTGGCCCTGGCGTGACACCTGCCACCTCAGGCAGAGGGCCTCCCGCGTGCCCTCCATGGCGGGTTTCTCCCCGGAGCCGTGGCCTGGGCACTAGGAAGGCCGGGCCTCCCCGACTCCCGGGAGGAGGGGCTAGCCCAGTTGCGCCCTGGCCCCCAAACCCTCTGGTGCCATCTGCCTGTCTCGGCACTTCTGACTCCACAGAGCCTTTCCTACATCTGGGCTGCCTGCCGTGGCAAAGTGCAGGCATGGGTGAGGCCATGGCTTTGTCTTTCCAGGAAAAAATGAGCCCCTGGCCGAAGCAGCAGGCCCAGGCAGAGCCTTGAGCTTGAAGCCCAGTAGGTCTGTGGCCCTCAGGGCCAGAGCCATGCTTTCAAAGCAGGGAAGCGGCCTGCAAGCTGAGTGGGAGTGGGGGAGGGGGAGGGAGACAGCTGAAGCCGAGTCCAGAAGGGCGGCGATGGAAGAGCTGTAGCTGGGTCAGAGCCTGGAGGGAGGGCGGGGCCTTCACTGAGGACCCCCCCGCCCCCGAGGCCAGCCCCTAGGCCCCGGCGGTCGCGCATGCGCCCTGGCCTGTGCGGTGTGTGGGGGGTTGAACCCAAGCCCGCAGGGCTCCCGGAGCGGCCAGAGAAAGAAGGGCCCATGGAGAGGTAGGCGAGGTGGGCAGGGGGCGCCACCTTACTCTCCTCAGCTCCCTGAGGGAGAGAGAGAGAGACAGAGACAGAGAGAGAGATCCCTGACCTCTGAGTCTCTGCCTCCACTGCTGGCTGGTGCCAACTCACACGCCATCCCACTTCCAGCCATCACCCCCACGCCTGCCCTGGGGCCAGCCCCACCACAGAGAGGCAGTTTGGTTCCTGCTCACCTCTGTGCCGTCCCTTCCCGACCTGACCCCAGTGCAGGGGATAAGCTTCAGACAAGTCTTTCCATGT